>NC_133661.1:143791978-143912863 GCF_037893015.1 Macrotis lagotis | reverse complement strand
CAGCATCAGTTCATTTAAGTCTTTCCAGGTTGTTATGAAATCATTGTGCTCTTCATTTCCTTAAACTCAATAATATTCCATCACAATTATAAACTTATACTCAATTGTTCAGTCATTTCCCAATTGATGGGCACCCCCTAATTTTCTGAGCTTGCTATAAATACTTTTATACAAATAGGTCCTTTTCCCTTTTTTAAAAATCTCTTTAGTAAACAGACCTAGAAGTTGTAGATCAAAGGATATTTACAGATTTTATATCTCTATGATCATAATTCCAAATCGTTCTCCAAATGGTTGGATCAGTTCTCAACTTCACCAACAGTGCATTAGTATCCCAATTTTACCATATCTCCTCCAACTTTTTTGTCATATTACCTGATCTGATAGGTATGAGGTGGTACCCCAGAGTTGTATTAATTTAATAAAGAATTTTAGATTTAGGCATTTTTTTTTCAAGTGACTTTTAATAGGGGGCAGCTAGATGGTGCAGTGTATAGAGCACTGGCCCTGGAGTCAGGAGGACTTGAGTTCAAATCCGTCCTCAGACACTTAATAATTGCCTAGCTGTGTGACCTTGGGCACATAATTTTTTAAACAAATTTTATATAAAATGACTTTAATAGCTTTGATTTCTTTGTCTGAAAACTGCCTGTTCATATCAACTGACCATTTAGTAATTGGGGAAATGACTTATATTCTTATAAATTTTACTCAGTTCTCTATTTTTGAGAAATGAATTTTTATCAGAAATACTTGCTGAAAAATACTTTTGTCTGAGGGACAAATAAGTATTTAATGACCCTTTTCTGCCCCCTTACAAAGCATATAACGTCAAATCCCATGCCTGCATCTGCTACTTTCTTTACTCTGGCACACAGTTATACCTTGCATTGGTTCTTCCTACTGTGCCATATTTGCAGCTATCCCAGAGATTGATATCTAAACATCAGAATATGAAGTGGTTTTCAAGACTGCTGAATTGGCATTTCATATGTCACCCTGGCCCTGAACTGGACAAATGATTCTCTCCAGGTTTATGTCTTCTGGAAAACTATACTGAGGATTAGGATCCTTCTACTTAAGGTCTTCATCTCCAATGCAGAAACTCCAGCTGTAAATCAACTATGACTGAGGCACCTAGGATCTTTAATCTCTCAAACGTCAAGTAGGTCCTTCAATCTCAATCACCATTTGGTTACTTGTGCTCAGGAAAGGAATAAAAAGCAGAAAAAGATGGCTGAGTCCCTTGCTGAGCCCTGTCTTTAGTAGCTGTGTGGCTACAGCTTCTATGTTGCTGGATTGGAAGAAATGGTGCTATCCCTGCCCTACTGATTCATAGGATGGCTAGCAAAATTCTTGCTATATAAAACTGTCAAAGGAAAGGAAAGGAAAGGAAACTTTTTTATTGACACATTCCCTCTCCTTCTATTATTATGATGGAGTATGGGAAGGACCAAAAGAAAATACAGGATTTTTTTTTTGTATACCAAAGCATCAAAACCAGCATCATTCCACATTTCCCCTAAGTAGCAAGGATATAGGCTCAGTACTCCATGGGGAGTTCCCTAAGTGGGGCAGACAAGAGTAAGACGTGTTGTTTACACCTTAATTTCATAAGTACTAACAAAAAGAGCTCACAGAAGAACTTGGTTTTACATTCTCACTTCCAAGATTCTAATGAGTCCTGTTAGAATTTATTCCTCAGTTGAAAGGGAAGTATTTGGTTCTCTTAGATAGTAAATGGATTCACCAACAATCTGGGTCCCTTTGAGAACATAAAGAGTTCAATTCTAATTGTAATCAGAAGGTTTAATTCATTATCACACAATATGAAATTTAAAGGGGATAACTTCAATGCAGGTGATGAGAGACAGAGACAGACAGAAATAGAAAATGAAAGAGAGAGAGAGAGAGAGCATGAGCATTTGTGTGTGCATCCAGCCTTTGAATTCCCCTTCAGCTATCTGTTAGACATTTCAAACTGAAGATACCATCACATAAGCATCTCAAACATACCATAAACTGAACTCATCTCTTTTTCCCTCCCTCCAATCTTCCCTCTTCCAAAAGTCCCTTTTCTTCCTATCTCCCATGTTCATAACTTTAGCATTATCCTCTTAAATTCTCATTCCAAATATCCAAAGTGTCATAATTTCTTGCTGTTTTTTTCACCACGCCTCTTACATTCAACCCCTACTACCCACTTTATTAACAAACACTATTACCATATCTCAGACCCTCATCACCTTTCACCTATAAATTACTGAAACAATCATTTTCATTGCCTTATGTCTTATGTCTTATGTCACTCAAATCCATATTATATTAATTTTCCTTAAACACACATCACAATCTGTTAAATCTGGTGGCTGCCCATCATTGCCTATAAGCTAGAATATAAGTCCATCTCTTAAAGTCCACAACAACAGCTCAAACTATCTAAATTGGCCATTGGATCCATTACAAGCACACTCCAGTCAAAGTGGTCTTCCCCCTCTTCATTATACAATCCTTCCTTAAACATCCTTCTGTCTACTTTTGCACTATCATTCAACATATCTGGTATGCACTTCCTTCTTACCTCTAACTCATAGAGCCTCTCTTTTTAAGAGGGTCTTTATAATGGAGTTCAAGTACCATCTATATGAAGGCTTTCCCCATTCTCTAGAATGCTAATATTCTCCCTTCCCAACTATCTGATATTTACTTCTATGTGTTCATTTTGTTCATTTATATATACTTATATATTTATTTGTTGTCTTCCCTATTAAAATTCAAACTGCTAGCAAGTAGAAATGCTTTATGTTCTTTGTAAAAGTATATCCGGAACCTATCACAATATCTAGCATCCAAATGATATTTACTACAAACTACTTGACTAATTGGTAACATTTGAACAAATAAAATGTAAAAAGAAGTTTTATTTTCAGTGAAAATTCCTCCATAGTTTTAAAAGCAAAAAAGTTTTAAAATAACTTTTTAAAGTTTTAAAATTCTTTAAGATCAATTAATCACAAGACAGAGCTAGAAGAGATCTCAGAGATTATCTAGTCCAAGTAAATATGTCATTGATGGAAAGTGCTGGTGGGGGGAAGAATCTATTCAGAAGTCAGTGTCACATCTTTTTAACTAATGAATTGCAACGCACATTCCCATACCACTATTACTAAACAGGAACTTGGCCTCTAACACTCAAACTAAATTCATACTCCTTTCTGGCATGCCTATATCCAACACCATCTGTTATAATGGCCTTATGCCTACTTCTATGATGATAAGCCACTTTTAACTGGGCATAAAAATCCTAAAATAAATTGGGCTTAGAAAATGGTGTATAAAAACTGGTGAATTTTTTTCTGCTACTTTATTTTTTGATGGCACAACAAACCCATTTTTAAATAAAACCCCAACACTTCACCTTACAAATTATGACAGTTAATTGGGGGGGGTGTCTTTGAGAAGGTCAAACTAAGCTATAAAATTAAGCTGTAGAAGGAAATGTATCTTTGCCATGATAACACCAAATGGAGTTGAAATGAAGGGTCAGACATGAATGAACAACTGGACAGCAACAGCCAGATTATGAAGGGTTTAAATGAGAGATGCACTTCATGAAAGAAATGGCATTTGACTTTGTTTCCACAGAATGGATAGGAATGTAATTGGTAAAGCAGGACAGAAAAGTCATACCAGGTATAAGAAACCACATGAGCAAAGGTATGGAGATGGATATTCTTCAACTCATATATTCTGCTTGAGTTTGAATTTCTTGTTTGAAAAATATACATTTAAATTTTCTCAAATTAAATTCAGGGGATCTGAGATCAGCCACATAAACATAGTAAAATAAGAGATTTGAAGCAAAGAATTGAGTATAAGGGGGCAGCTATGGGTAATGGATAAAGCACCAGCCCTATAGTCAGGAGGCTCTGAGTTCAAATTCAGCCTCAGACACTTAATTACCTAGCTCTGTGATCCTGGGCAAGTCACAACTCTATTGCCTTGCGAAAAAAACAACAACAACAACAACAAAAAAGAACTGAGTAGAAGATCAGTCACTACCCAGAGAATTCCCCTCAGTTGCCTTACCCTCTCGAGTGACAAAATGAGGAGACCAAAAAGAATTTGAATATTAGACTGTAGAGACTAAAGGAAGAGAGAGCTCTTGAGGACTGGTGAAAGGACTGCCCCAATAATTTTGCTAAAAGGGTACAATGTAGCAAGAAGGGAGCTATAAAATCTTTATAAAACCTAAGTCAGACAGATGTTATAATCAGAGATATTGCACTAAATAAACAGTGAATGCAGAATTTAACAGATCTAGAACTTCCATGAATGACTTGACTAGATAGCTGCACTTTTTAGACTTTGGCCCCTAGATTGAGGATTCTACTCCTGTAAGGAATAATAATAAGCCCATCGTCACCATAACTCTGAGGACTTTTTTCATAGGAATGGAAAGTAATTAATTTTCTCAAATCCAATGACTTGGGTAGACCTATTTAAAACAGCTTTCCTTATATTTCTTGGTTTTAAGATTAAAAAAAAAAATTGCAGAGCCTACTCGTGTAAACTATGAAACCATAGCCATGGACTCGAATTAAAGCCAGAATGTGGAAACAGTGAAAAATTCCCCAAACACTTGCCACATGACAGTATGTAGATATTTTTCAGTGATTGCAGATCACAAAAGGAACAACTCAATGACAATATAAGAAAACACAAGTGACCCTACTGTATTTGAGGTGTCTTCTGCAAGTGTGCCCTGAATACCCATATGCATCCCTCCATATGTTCCTCTTAGGCATTCCTCTACATATGAACTCTGGCCCAATGTGATTCACATGAATATATCCTTCTACACATATATTCTGGTTACACATTGCCTATGTGTTTGGCACTCATGTTTTTCTTAGGTTTGCCTACTCCTCCCAATAATGGTGTGTATATATATATATATATATATATATATATATATATATATATATATATAATTTGTGTATATACAAATATATATTTCATGCAGAAATATTCTATCACTATTTTTCTTATTAGCTTTGAATTAATTATGTCTGCAAGCTAAGTGCCAATAAAAATATCAGGGATCAACTGATTTACAAAGTTAAAAGAGTGATTTCCAATTTGGAAGGTTACAATGAACCCACTAGAAAAAGAACTGTGTTTGACAAAGTACGAAGTATCAAAGACAAATGGTCAGAAATCTTATAGGATACTCATTCAACCTAACATTGTGGTTTTTCTCTTAGGGACAACACATACAAAAGATAAAAGTTCTGTCAAAGACTATTTTAATCTTATTTGGGTGTCTACATTTTAACATAATAAAATTCCTCTAACAAATTCATATATTTACTTTGTGATATATATTGTTATTCATATAGTTATTATAGAAAAATATAAAGGTCTTATTTATTTAATGGAGTACTTTAAGCCTTATGTTGAGCTTTAGATGGAGAATAAATGTGACATATCCTTTTTTTTATTTAAGGCAATGGAGTGACTTGCTCAAGGTCACACAGCTAGTTAATTATTAAGGGTCTGAGGTCAAATTTGAACTCAAGACCTCCTGACTCCAGGGCTGGTGCTCTATCCACCTAGCTGCCCTGTAACATATCCTTTCAAATGCAAATACTAAATTCAAAGAAACCTAACAATACCAGCTTTTTTATATTATAATCATAACCAAAGCACTAATTCATTTGCTTTTTATACCATACAACTAACCAGTTACAAAGTATTTATGTTGCATAAATTCAAACAAATAATTTGTTTTAACCTTCATAATTTAGGGGAATTCATTTTTACTTTCGACTCTTTAATGTAATTTTTTTTCACATAGGATAGTCAGTCAAATAAAAACAGTGTAAGCCTCCAATAGCTAATAACTAAATCTGTTTCCCTCTTTCTTCCACCTTGAGTAGACTAATTTATCATGAGATGGATCAATATAACATAACATAACTACTAGCAGACAGAAATTGAGCTGGATATTCCTGTTAGCTGTTTTCAAAAGCACTCTTATAATAGACTCCATGGGGCTCTTGATATTCCTCATTCTCATATGTGGCACTGTAGGGAGAGTGGAAAGGGAGGGGAGAGCAGGCATGATGGACACTGTGTGACAATAGCAACACAACAAGGATTTCTCAACCTTAGCACAGAATTTTCAGGTTTACAAGGAGGTGGCAGGCAGCATCAGGACAGATGGAGGACACCATCAGAGAAAAAGTAGGATTTTAGAAATGAAGTCAGAATGGTATTCCAGAAATACAAACATCTTGTGTTTCAAAACTAATTAAACAATGCATAGATGGATGCAGAGCAAAAACTGAAAAGGAATGGATGGGGCCAGAATGGTGGAGTTAAGACTGGGACTCCCTCAAGCTCTCCCCCAAACCTCTCTAAATACTGTTAAACAATGATTCTAACCAAATTCCAGAGTGGCAGAACCCACAAAAAGACTGATGGAAACAATTTTCCAGTAAAAATCCTGTTGCACTAGGTTTGTTAGAAAGGGTCCAAGGCATAGCCCAGGCTGCTCCAGAGTAAACAGGTCCCAGCAATCCAGGAACAGACTGCCAGGCACCTGAATCCCTGGAGACACCTAGGTCCATGGCAACAGTAGCAATTTCCAAACTTCTCTGCCGAAGGATTAGCATGAACAATTGGGAAGGTCAGCAAGGAAAACTCTGTAGCACCAGAATGACAGCAAAGCCCAGTCCAATACAGGTCTCAGTATAGACCCAATGCCAGGGGACCAAGAGCAGGCCTGAGGAGCTACCGGGCAGGGAGCCAGCCATACCAGAGATGGTAAGAGGGTCAAGGATAATGCTATCTCTTAGGCCCATGCTCAAATCCAGGTCCTAATCTGGTGCCCCAGTCTCAGAAAAAAGAAGCAGAAGCACAATAGAGCTTACTGTTTGCAATAGAATAGGGACTCTCCTCACAGTTCCAGGGCAGAGGGGAGTGTCTAAGGTCATACACAAACCAGGGCACAAGCCAGAAGAGAGGTCAGAGCCTCTCAAAAGACCTTGGAGGGATTAAGAACTTTTGCAGGTTCCTGAGAGATAACCCTGGAAACAGCAACAAAAACCCTCAAAAATTTGGGAGAGTGAGTCCTCCATGGAAACAAAGTCCCACCTTATCAAAGTGTTATAATCAAATCATAGCCTGGGGAAATAATCAAACAACAAAAGGAAAAAAATCAGACCATAGACACTCAGAAGGTAACAAAGTCAAAGCTTCTGAATCTAAAGCTTCCAAGAAAAATATGAATTGATCTCAGGCTGTGAAAGATCTCAAAAAAAAAAAAAAAAGGGAGGTAGAGAAAACAATTGGGAAGAGAAATGAGAGCAATGCAGTAAAATAATAAAAACTGAGTCAACAGTTCAATGAAAGAAATACAAAAAAAAAAAAAATACTGAAGAAAATAACATCTTAAAAACACAGTTTAGGTCAAATGGGAAAAGCAGTTCAAAAAGGCCAATGAGAAGAATGTCTTAAAAAGCAGAATTGGCCAGACAGAAAAGAAGATACCAAAGCTCTCTGAAGAAAATAATTCCTTCAAATGTAGAATGAAGCTAAGGGAAGCTTTTGATTTTGTGAGAAATCAAGAAACAATAAATAAAACGTAAAGAATGAAATGAAAAACAAGAAGACAATGTGAAATGTCTCACAGGAAAAAAATGGACCTAGAAAACAGATCCAAGGGGTGGCTAGGTTGCGCAGTGGATAGAGCACCAGCCCTGGAGTCAGGAATACCTGAGTTCAAATTTGGCCTCAGACACTTAATAATTAGTTGTGTGACCTTGGGCAAGTCACTTAACCCCATTGCCTTGCAAAAAAAAAAAACTAAAAGAAAAAAGAAAAAAAAAAGAAAACAGATCCAGAAGAGATCATTTTAAAATTATTGGATTACCTGAAAGTCATGACCAAAAAAAAAAAAAAAAGAACTTAGACTTCAAAGAATTCTCTAGGAAAACTACCCTGATATCCTAGAAGCAGAAGGTAAAATAGAAATTGAAAGAATTCACCATTCACCTTCTGAAAGAGATCCCAAAATGAAAACTGTCAGGAATATTATAGCCAAATTTCAGAACTCCCAAGTCAAGGAGAAAATATTATAAGCAGCCAGAAAGAAACAATTCAAATACCGTGGAATCAAGATAACACAAGATTTAGCATCTTCTACATTAAGGGCTCACAGGGCTTGGAAAATGATATTCCGAAGGCAAAAGAACTTGGATTACAACCAAGAGTTAAGTACCCAGCAAAACTGAACATACTCTGTAAGGGAAAAATATGAACAGTCAATGAAATAGGCGATTCTCAAACTTTCCTGTTGAAACACAAGTTTGATCTTCAATTATAGGTCTCAGAGGGTAGATGGGAAGAGGAAATCATGAGGGATTTAATGATATTGAATTACTTATATTCCTGCATGAGAGATAATACTGATAAGTTGTGTGAACCTTCTCTTTTATTAGGGCAGTTAGAAGGAGCATTTATAGACAAGACAGGAGGAAGTTGAATTAATATAATATATTAAAAATATGGAATTAAGAGGGAGAAAGGGAAAGGAGAGGAAGATAAAAGAAGCAAGAAAAAGCTTTGGTAATGGAGTGGAAGAGGGGAAGGTAAGGAAGAGTTAGTGAGTCTTTCATCAGAATTAGCCAAGAAAGAGAATAATATGCACACTCAATTATGTATAGAAATCTATCTTACCCAAAAGGAAAACAGGAGAAGAAAGGAATGGGAAAAGAGGGAGAGAGAGAGAGAGAGAAGGGGGAAGGGATATAGTTGATAGAACAGAGGGAAGATCATGAGAGAGGTTAGTCAGATACCACACACTTTTGAGGAGGGAAAGTGTGAAAGGAGAGAGAATAGAATAAATAGGGGTGAGGGAATAGAAGGAGGGAAATAAAGCTAGTAATAGCAACTGGGAAATAGCAAATGGGAAAAAATATTGAAACAATTTCTCCGATAAAGACCTTATTCCAAAACATAGAGAACTAAGTTAAATTTATAAAAAATAAGAGCCATTCACATCATTTTTCAGATGAGGTGATCAATGCAATCTAGTTAAATGATTTTAAATGTTCTACCTCACTATAAATAGGAGAAATATGGGTTGGAACAATTCTGAGGCACTACCTATTGGATTGGTTAATCAGACAAAGGGAGAAAATGACAAATGTTGGAAGGGATGTGGAGAAATTGAAATACTGATGCACTGTTGGAGTTGTGAAATGATTCAGCAATTCTATAGAACAATCTGAAACTATGGCCAAAGGTCTAAAAAAACCAAGCCTACAAATTGGCCTAGCAATGCTATGGCTAGGTCTATATTCCAGAAGAGATGAAATATAGGAAGAAAAGAATCTACATGTATAGGGATATTTATAGCTGCTCTCTTCTGGTGGGAGGGAACTGGAGATTGAGAGGATGCCCAGCAGTTGAGGAATGATTGAACAAATTGTGGTATGTGATGAGATGAATGCTATTCTGTTATAAATGATGAATAGGATGCTCTCAGTAAAAAACTTACATGAGCAGATTCAATGGGAAATGTTCCTTATACAAAGTAACAGTAATATTGCCAGATGATCAGTTATGAATGAACCTTTTCTCAGCAATGTTGGTACCCAAGAGAACTCTGAAGAATTTATGATTAAGAATACTATCCATACCAAAGACAGAGCTCATGGTGTCCGAATATAGACTAAAGCATCCTTTTTTCCACTTAATTTTTCTTGAGATTTCTCTTTGTGTGTGTGGGGGGGATTATGTTTACTTTTATAACATGACTATTGTAGTAATGATTTTAATGGCTAAAACTACACATTTTTAATCTATACTAAGAAGCTTGTTTTTCTCAGTGAGGGGGTGTGGGATAGGAGGGAGGGAGGGAATTTGGAACTCAAGGGAAAGTAAATGTTGAAACTTGTTTTTGCATTTAGCTGGGGGAAATTGTTTTTAGGTTTTTGCAAGGCAATGGGGTTAAGTGGCTTGCCCCAGACCACACAACTAGGTAATTATCAAGTGTCTGAGGCCGGATTTGAACTCAGGTACTCCTGACTCCAGGGCCGGTGCTCTGTCCACTGTGCCACCTAGCTTCCCTGGGAAAATTTTTTTTAGGTTTTTTGGCAAGGCAATGGGGTTAAGTGGCAGAAATTTCTTTTAAATAAATTAAAATTAAATTTAAAAAAAGGAATTGAAAAGGGGATGCATTATTAGTTCTCATATATGTAAGCAAATTCACTTGCCCTCACTCAACTACAAAGTTGTTAACTTCAAACCCAGAGAAGCTAAGGAAACTTTCCGGACTATTATATCTCTAGTTTCAAAATGAAGTTCCTTAATTCAAGAAAGAGGCTCTCTCTATATGTACTGTAAGCCAGGCAGGGCCCGAGCACAAACTAGATGATGAATCTTTTCTCCTTGACTTAAGTTCAGTTAGAGAAAGAAAAGACAAAGGTAATTGAGTCTTTGCTATAATTTCTCTTAAAGACTCAAAGATTTGGGTCTTAAAAACCCATAAACCTAATTTATGTTTTCTGAAGTTCATCAGTACCAGGATTATCACTAGATAGGAATATAACTCCCAAAGATCTTTCCTCTTGTAATCTTACTAACAACTTAGATGAAAGTCTGAACAAAAAATTAGGTTTAAATTTAAATTTTAAAAATTAAGATTCTGTAGAAATACTATAACTATACACAGAGGAAGGTGCAAAATAGAAACATGGTAGTAACTATTAACAGTTTCTCTTGGGAATTTTTTAAAATTATCATGACTATCAGTTACTTGCCTTAGACTTGTAAATCTTTATGGGCTTTATTTTATTTTGTGTTTAAATTATGGATATATTTGAAATAAGACCTTTTATGTTTAGTTCTATATAAACTTTTTTTGACTCTCTTGGCTCGAAGCTATTCTTTTCATTATTATTCAAGTTTGCTAGTTTCTTCTTTATGACACTAGCATTGTTTGTCATATATATATTTAGTCACCTTAACTGCTGGTGGAAGATATCATAGTATCTCAGAGAAATTTTGTGGAAGAGAAAAATATTCCAAATTTTCAGGAACTGATGCAATTTAATTAATTCTGTCCATTACGTGCATATTACAAATTCTAAAATATGACATAACTCTAGTTTCAGAGTCTCACTACAAACTCATACTACACAATACACAAAAGTAATCACTATTTCTAATTGATAACAAAATTGGAATCTCACAAGCAAAAGAATATACTGTATAAGTTACAAGGTTAGGATGATTTAAATATTATATATAAATAGGAAAAGGAAAATCTAAATCAAATGGAGAAAAAAAACTGTGTCTCTGAGATAAGCCAAAGGGAAAACCCCACTGAGAGTTACTACATATCAGTGTTTTCTTTTGTGTTTAAAGATGTTTAAAATCTTCAATAAAAAATTGTTCATTTAAAAAAAAAGTACACAGAGACTAGGCAAATCAGATGCCTAAATGATAAACTACTCAAAAATAATATATTCTCAAATCATAAGGCAGAGTTAGAAGAAACCTCAAAAGTCATTGAATCCAATATCTACCCAGATACAATCTTCAACATCCCCTATAGCTAGTCTTCTAATGTCTGCTAGAAAGCCTGAAGTGATATGGTTCTGACTATTCACTAAGGCATTCCAATTCACTTCTGAATTCATATAATTTTTTTCTCACGTTGAACCAATATCTCCCTCTCTATTACTTCCAGCCACTGTTCATGGTTCTGTAACTTAATGCCAAGTCATCATGGAATAGTGGAAGAGCACTGCTCTTTCAGGCAAAAACCACAAGTTCAAGTCATGGCCCTGATATCTACAAGCCATTTGATCCTAGACAAGTCTTTTAACATTTTTGTGCCTCACACTTCTCATTTGTGAAATGAAGTTATTAATTACTTATCTCAAAGGACTAGTATAAGGACAGTGTTTTATAAACTTTAAGCTATAGAGAATTGCTATAATGAGTGAAATCTTTAGATTTAATCAGTTTGAGTTGGGTGATTAAAACATTGATGACATGTAGGAACTCTCTTATCAGTTCCTTATTTATCTTGAGTTTCTATTTTCTACTTACCATTTACTGAAATAATTACTGAACCAGTGGCACATGCCAGTTCAGATTAGTCCTTAGAGAATAAGACCCCAAACTCAAATTCTGCCACCATAACCCTTGACTCCTCAATACTTGGAGAATAAAAACAGAATCAATGCTACCTTACATCATCGTGGGATCGTGAGAGATAAAGATCCTAAAAATGTGCTATTCAAGTTAGTAAATTTCTATCTCTATTCTCCTCCAATCCCAGATTTTCAGAACATCATATTTTCTAGGGGGGGATATCCCTTCCCCCCTCCCTTATCTTCTCCCTGTACATCTGCCCTAATCCAACTCAGTCCTACCACTCCCTTCCTTTTTTCCTCTGCCCTCCCTATCCTCTAGAAACCCAAAATAATAATTAAGAAACTCAACATATTTTCCCATTCAACCCATCTTCCTGCATTTATAGAAATTGAGCTTTCTCCTTAATACACTACATTCCTGTCCTTCCTAACTAGTGCTGATTTGTTAACCAATTTTTCTCAAACTCAACATCTGTCCTCAGATTTTGACATGTAATATTACTTTCTTTTTAAAAATTTTTTTTTTCTATCAGACATCATTTATTTTCTTTCCCTTTAAATACTCTTTGGGGGGGGGAAACAAGAAACCTGAAATTAATATATAAAACCATGCAAAACAAATTTGCATAGAGGTAGTTGGTGGTATGGTGGATAGAACACCAGTCCTATCTGGTCTCAGACACTTGCTGGATAAGTCACTTAATCCTGATTGCCTCCAAATGCAAAAACAAACAAACAAATTTGCATATTGGCCCTGACCAAAAATGCATTTCTCATTCTGAATAGTCTATCAGTTCTCTTTTAGGAAGTGAGCAATATTCATCATAATGAGTCCTCTGAAATCATGGTTTATCACTGTATTGATCAGAGTTCTTAAAATTTTTGAATTTTTTTTACAATGACATTATATTTTATTCTCCTAGTTCTGCTCTCTTTACTCTGCCTCCATTTATGCATATCTTCCCATGTTTCTCTGAAATCTCTTCTTTCATCATTTCCTATAGTGCAATAGATCGCTGATTTGGGTTGGCTCCACTTTTATCCTTAATATGTATTATTCTACATAATTGTATATATGTTGCCTCCTTTTTATACTATGAGTTCCGTGGGATCAAGGAACTTGTACCTTTCTTTGAATCACTAGCATAGTGCCTAGAACATAATAGGCCATTTATAAATACTTGTTGACCTGGGATAAAGGCCTAGTAGTGATACTGCTGAGTCAAAAGATGTGTATGGTTTAGTGTCTTTGATTTCAAATTGCATTCCAGGGGTAACTTGGTGGCATTGGAGCAGCTAGGTGGCACAGTAGATAGAACACTGGCCTTGGAGTCAAGAGGACCTAAGTTCAAATTTGACCTCAGACATATAATTGCTATCTGTGTGACCTTGGGCAAGTCACTTAACCCCATTGCCTTAAATTTAAAAAAAACAATCCGTTGACTACAAATTGCTTTCCAAAATGGTTTAACCAATTCACAGTTTCACCGGGAGTGCATAAATATGACTATTTTCCTGCAACCTCTCCAATATTTGTCATTTTATTTTTTTTAACTTTGCCTTTCTGATGGTTATGAGGTACAACTATAGAGTTTTTTCTCTAATTATTACTGATTTGAGGCATCTTTCATATTACTATAGACACCTTTCTTCCCTTAAGAACTTGACTATTGGTAGTCTGATGGATCTTATTCTAAGAAATTTGAATCAGTTCCTTATATAGCTTGGAAGTAACATTTTTATCAGAGATATTTGCTGTCTTTTCCCAGTTAATTTTTTTTCCTTCTAATCTTAGCTTGTTTTGGACTTACAACTTAGATTTCTAAAGACCTTTTTTTTTCTTCAGAAATTAAAATTAAGTGAACATCTCATACTAATAACATGGTGTCCACTTTTTTTTCAGAAACAATTAGCAAGGAGAACAATGATGATGTCAATGTCAAATCGGACTGAAGTAATTTTGGAAATAGCTGGAGGACAGGAATAGCCAAGCACATCCAAGCACAAAAACACACTAAACCATCTCTTCCCTGCTCTAAAAGTTTCAGTGGCTTCCTACTGAGCTAATATAAAATATAAAATTCTCCAAATGGCATGTAAAACCCTTAACAGTCTGGTTTTAAGCTATTCTTTCAGGATGAGTCCACATTATTCTCATTCGTGCATTTGACATTCAACCCACATAACCAACTTGATGTTTCTTATAGGTAATATTCTGTTACTTTTGAGCCTATGTATAGGCCATCCTCCATGCCTTGGATGCTCTTCTCTCTTCTCTTGTCCTCTTAGACTCCTTAGCTCCTTCCAGAGTTCAGCTTAAATATCATCTCTTTTTGATTTTATATTAGCTTATATTTAGTTATCTGTGAATATATTGTATTTTCCTGTAGAATATAAGATCCTTGAGGGCAGGGATTCAATCATCTTTGTCTCTGAATCTCCAGAGCCTTATTAAAGTAAATGACCTATTATTAAATGAATGTAACAAATTGAGAAACCTCTTTGCCAACTTCAGTCTCTCATTATTTGTTTTAGCATCAAAGCTTGAAAAGTCACTGGACCTCATTTCTCACTATCTCACTTGAAATTCTATCTATCCTGAATTTTGTTTATCTTACAACATGTGACTAAAGCAACTTGTGAGAAATAGTACAAAGACTGTTGGGTTTGGAGTTAAAAAAACTGATTTTACCTCTGTCACTTAATGACCTATCTAAGTCATCCAGGGATAGTCAATTATCCTGGATTCTAGTTTTCTCTTTGAAGAGGGTTAAATTCAAGGTTTCTTCTGGCCCTAAATTTTTTCATCCAAAAGAGGACTACCAAAGAAGCATGTAATAATGATTTAAAAATTAAAACTGCAGTATATATTTAATAAAATTTGATAGTTTAAAGTAAAATATACCTTCTAGTATGTCCTTACAATGATGACATACTTTGGATCTTGCTGAAGTAGATCAGAAAGGAGAAGTGATAATATATGTAGATACTTTCAGATCTGCTTTAGCAATGTTCAAGTTTCTCTAACTTTCATTAATTATTCAATGAAATGAGATCACATATTTTGAGGAAGTATAAAACATGAAAATACTTTAGAATTAAAAGGGATATATAAAATGGAAAGAAAGCATTTTCATATGAATTAGTGATTTATCTCTGCCATCTAACAAGAATCACTATTCAATTGATATTCTTACCTTGGTAGATATTACTTCAAATTTGGCACTGAATATTATCTCTCCTAATGTGGTATGTGCTTTCAAAGTTTGTGTATCCATTAACACAGCTTGTATTATTATTTTACTAATGTTAAATATCCAAATGTGGAAAACTCCTATGAATCAAATTTTCATATTTCCTCATCATTTGTTCCATGCTGCATCATCATCATCATCATCATCATCATCATCATCATCATCATTATCATCATCATCTCTATCAGAAAGTGCCTTATAACAATGAGGAGCACACCAACTGAGGGCTCTGGAACTACAGTGTTATAAACCTAGAACCCTGAGTGGGGGAAATAGTCAGACATACACTGGCGACCCAACATGAATGAGTGCTGAGTGAGTGAGCCCAGAATAGATGTTTAACAAAGAAAAGGTAAAACAGGTTCTGCCCTCAAGAACACTACATTCTAATGTGAAAGTCAAGATATATTAAAATACTACCAGTAGTTGCAGAGAACAGGAAAAGTCTCCCATGGAAGCTGGTGCTTAAACATAGTCATAAACTAAGCCAGGGATTCTAAAAGTTGGTGATTAGAAGGGAAAGCATTCTAGGCATGGGGAAAAACCATTGTAAAATCATTAAGATAAAGAGATGGTTTATCATAGGCCACAACAAATAGGCCAGACTGACTAGAGGAGGAAAAACTATAAAGAAAGGAAAGGGTCAGGTTATAAGAGCTCTAAATATCAAAGTTTATATGTGATTTTAAAGGTAATAGGGAATCACTGGGTTCTATTACCTTTTAAAATCCTCCATAATTTGGTCACTTTTCCTACCATTCATTCTTCTTAAACCAATCACCATAGGCAGTAGGCAACTTGAGAACCAGGAGGGAAAATTGCTTTTTTTTTTATATGCCTAATATTTAACATAGTGCCTTAACAAATGTTAGACACTTAAATATTTATTGATTGACTGTCCTCACTATCCTCATGTACTCAGTGATATAGTGTACTGGCTTCCTTGCCATTCCTCACACAAAACACTGTCTTCCATCTCCATACTTTTTCACTGACTAGTCCCCATGACTAAAATTCTCTCCCTCTTCATCTATGCCTCCTGATTTCCCCAGTTAAAAATCCTACGTTATATAAGAAGCCTTTCCTGATTCCTCTAGTATCTTCCCTCTGAGATTATCTTTAATATCACATATTTAAATATATATATATATATATACACACATATATGCATTTTATATGTGTCTAAACAAGAGTTAATATGTAGTTTTTATGTTGTTTCTTCCATTATATTATGAGCTCCAGATAGAATACAGGAATATCCTTGTTAGCTTTCCAAAAGGCAGTCACATTAATTATATTAATAAAAAACAGCTAAATGCCTTTGATTCTGGTTTACAAAATCATCCCTGAAGTGAAAGAGATGATCTATATATCATAAAATAGTGATGAAAGAAAAAAACATGGAATAATTGTCAAGAGATGTGAGTTCTGGTCTAGGCTCCACCTAGAGAAAGTCACTAAAGCACAAAGGTAATAATACATCTTATATTTACATAATACTTTGGAGTTTCTAAGCCACTTTGGCCTACCTTTCTTAATTTTTTTGATGATTCTCAGAATAATACCCTCTGATTGGCAAAGCAAATATATTCCAGATTAGAAAAGTGAGATTATCCACAGTTAACTGACTTGTCCTATATCATAGACATATATAACAGTAATAATTAAATCCCATTCTACTGCTTTTTACACTACTGTACTTCAAATATTATTGCCTCCTTGGACTTCATCTGTTTCACTTAAAGAAGGCTGGAATGAAATATCTAAAATCCTTTCCATCTTTAAATCTTTTGATACTGGTCTTTTACCCTAATAATCCAAATAGAAAATTAATAAATGATAGAAAAGGCACTAACCATGGAGTTATGTGAAATAAAAAATGAATAAATATTGGTTTTTTTATGACTATGACAAATTTCCAACCTCTTTGAACCTTACTTTCCAAATGCCTGTAACAAAGATAATGTTGGTGCCTTTTGTTAAATTGTTATGTAATTTTTACTAAAGTAAAGAATATTCATGCTCTTATTATGGCAGTTTCAAAAATTTTAAAAAGTAAACTATTATGAATCAGCCTCTTTCTTTAAGCTAACAGACATAGTCAAGTATTAAGATTGCAATGTGGAAAAAGAACATCCCTGCAGGTGTTGGGCCAAAAGAAAAGAGCTAATGATAACTAATCACTAATTAGTTTTTAATTAAAAGTAATTTGTAACCTATTTCCAAACTTATTCTCTACCTTTAGTAAACATATGAATTTAATTAACTGCTCTAATACCATCATAGAAATATTCACTTGGAAAATATTGTTGATAAAGTATTTAAGAAGGGGTATATGTCTACCCAATCTTCCAAAGCAATTATTTAATATATTTGGGTATAGAAAACTATAGGTCATGCAAGGAGGGAAATATGCAAAGAAGGAAACAATCCTTTAAAAATTATGATCTGTAGTAATCACAGCAAAAATGTGGCTTTCACCAAAATCCTAATGAAAACCAAAAGTTCATTTCTTTTTGAGCATTTGCTCAAAATTGTGAATGGCAAACATGAGCAGTGCTTCTTACTAGTAAACATACATGATATTCTATTGTATACACTTGTTTTAGTGAATCTAACAATTGCTAGTATACCTACTACTAAGAGAAATTTCAGGCACAGAACCTTAGATGATAAGGTACTCAACAGCAACATTTTCTGACACAAACCATGACTATACTTAGGTGCAAGGAGGTCTGTTTCCAGGAATATTGTTGCCTTTTGAAAATTAATTTTTAAAACATCCTTCACATGTCTTTTTTGAAATAAAATTATTTATTCTATTCTATCAAATGTATAGAGGTTGTGAATAGGTTTTTCTCAAGTAATAAAACACTACGAACAAATTCTGGCAAAACTTTTAAAAATTTTCACAAAGGCCTCAAAATACTATCCTAACATTAATTGAAGACTCTCCCATCTTTATCTTGAAGAATTTCCAATACAATTTTAAAGATGGAGAAATAACAATAAATAACACAGTCAAAATAGACATGAGTAACAAAGTTGACTATCAATCAATTTAATTAAGACTACAGATTTAGAGTTGAGTAGGATCTTAGAGATTATCAAGTCCAGGAGTTCTTAAACTGAAGACTATGATAGATTGCAAACAGACAAAAAAAAATTGCATCTTTATTTCATTGTAATTGATTTTCTTTGGAAAGTCATGCGTTTTACTTTGGGCATTTTAAAACATAATTCTGAAAAGAAGTCTATAAGCTTTACCAAGCTACTAAAAGTCCAATGACATAAAAAAAGTCTAAGAACTCAGGGATCCAATCCAATACCTTCCATTAAATTCAACTCAACAAGCCATTACTGAGCATCTACTATGAAATGTTAGAATCTGAAAAATAAAAAACAAAAATGAAATATCCCTTACATTTAAGGATTTGAAGTTCTACTAGGAGCGAACAACATGAACACAGATGAGGAAATTACATGTATGCTTATATGCACATACTAATTCATCTATACATGTTTATGTTATTACATGAAGAATAAATATACAACATGAACACAGAGGAAATATGTGTGTGCAATATATGTATATATATATAACACACATAGAATAAAGACAATTTCAGAGGGTAAACATTAACAGTAGAGGAGAGAGGTGATCAGGAAAGGTTTCACATGAGAAGTAACACAATTTGCACCCAGAAAAAAGAGCTAGAAATTTCATGAGGCTATAGTGAGAATGGTACATTCCAAACAAAAGATATAATATTATAAACAAAAGGGTGAGGGATATAATATCATATAGGTGAAACATCAAAATAAGCCAGTTAGGCTATAGCATAGAATAAATATCTATTTTTGAGCAAATTAGATCTGTTTTCTTTTGTAACCACGTACTGTACCCCTTGCCACAGCTGACCAAATGTATTTCATTCATCACCTTAAAGGTCTAACAAGATAAACGTGTGCAATTAACAGAAAGACAGAAACATCAATAGTTAATTTGCAAGGCACTAACTATAATAGTTGACTATGAAGTGAGGCTAAAGGAAGAAAAGCTCTATGATCATCTCTTAGCTATAATTAGCACTTTAAAGGACTGTAGAATATACATGATAAATGTTCTCTCACAATCATAACAGAACTTCAGATACAGAATGAGAGAGATCTATTTTAAAATTTTGGGAAAATAATCTATACCAAACTGATACTACATTTTTCTTAAACCATTGTAACTTTTTTAAACTAATCAAAACAATTAAGTAGTATAATATAATATTTATTATATTAAGTTCCAGTAAAATAATATGCTATATTATCAAAGGAAGTTAGGTACTCTGATACACTTTTATTTACTTTTCATTAAGAACAGGTACATGTAATAGTAGGAAAGAAATGTATTTTGCTCATTATTTAAAAAATAAGGAAATTAAGAAGCACAGGTCCTAAAATAATCCCCATTGCTTATGTCATTTAGTTGAATCACTCCTCCTTTTCTTTTCTCACTGTTCACTCTCAAAACTTTGCTTCTATCCCTCTCCTAGATTCTACTCTCTTCCTTCTGACTTCCTTGACATTACAGATTATCTGCTCCAATCTTTTAATTTAGCAGATGACTAAACTGAGATCAAGAAAACTTACACCAATTCATAAAGAAAATAGCAGGGTATTCTGACTCCAAATGCAAGGATCCTTCCCCCAATATTACATCAAGACCTTTAATTATTCCTTATGTCCTTAGAGTATTTCATGAATTTCCATCACCAGGCCTTTTGGAAGATTTATTCAAAATCTTCAAAGTCTAGATAAGTGAAAAGAATACAAAGAACTATGCTGAGATGTAAGCAGAGAAATGAAAAATAAATATCATGTATACCTTTCCAGTCTAGATAAAAAATTATTTCTGCACAACAGGGTGATTCAAATAACAATTAGCATAACCACAGAGGCAAAAATCTCTCAAAAAGGTGAGAACAAAGGCCTTTTTACTTTTCATAACTAGTAAAGTATATAAAAATGCTATTAAACCCTCGGCATGTTGCAATAGTATCTTAAAACAATTCACATCCCTAAAAGGCTTCTTTTCAAATTATATATCACTATTAAAAAGTATACTTATTCTCCTAAAATTGTAACATCTGGGACGTTAGGGTCATCCATAGTTCACTCAAGGCTGAGAATGTTCTATGAATCAGGGAAGACTATAGTGTACATTTTGATACTAAACATTTACTGTACTCAACAAAAAAATCTTGTTCCTAAAAATGGATATAAATCAGAATAAAAAAATTGTAGTCTTCCTTAATGATGAATGTAGAACTAAGAGCAAAATTTTACTTATGATATAAATACAATAGAAATATATGTGTATATTTAAATCACATGCAAATATCAGCCAAATTCAAAATTTAAAAGCTAACATAGTACTTGATAATCCACCGTAATTAATATTGCTAAGCTTCCTGCTACCAGATATTCATGCTTTGTATCTTCCCTTTATCCTGGGCCTAGTAAGTGTAGTAGTTTTCTTGCCTTTTGCCCTGCCACTGATGCAAGACCTCTCTCCATCAACATCAGTGACCCTCAGGACCCAGTTTTCCAAGACTCTGCTTCTTTACACAGGGGAGAAAAAAGGACAGAAATTAATCTTCTCAGATTTTTGGATTCACCCTAAGGCAGAGCTGT
Organism: Macrotis lagotis; assembly: GCF_037893015.1. Lineage (NCBI taxonomy): Eukaryota > Metazoa > Chordata > Mammalia > Peramelemorphia > Peramelidae > Macrotis > Macrotis lagotis. Next base: position 143,891,745 of record NC_133661.1, on the reverse strand, counting down.
TGAAATGGAAGAATAAGTCAACCCAACAAAAGGGAAAAAAATTTTAAGAATAAAATTTTAAAGACAAAGAGAAAAATGAACTGAACCTTTGACCCCTTAATCAACTGAAAAATGACAGAGTGATCACCTTAGAAGGATCAATATAACATGATTTCCATGTGGTACCTGACATGCTTCTGGAAAATTTATTATTTTGATTCTTCTCCAACTAAGGCAATAGGTCTTTTTCTCACTGCGTTTGATAGTTTATTCAATATATAGGATTGCAGTACCAGTTCAATCTGCCACTGTGACAGCTATCATCAAGTGAAATTGGCAGTTTAGTTTTCAAACGAAAAAGTTCAAAGTGTCAATAAAAAAACAGGAAAATATTCCAAATCACCAATTATTAGAGAAATGGAAATTAAAGTAATGTTGAGGTTCCAACTCATATCCCTAAAATTGTATAAGTAAAAAACTGAAATTGATAATTTTTGGATGGATTATGGTAAAATTGTCACATTATTGCACTGTTGGTGAAACTATGAATTAATCCAGCCATTTTGGGAAACAATTTGGAACTGCCCCAAAAGACATTAAAGTGCACATACCTTTTGATTCAGTAATAACACTACTAGTACTACAATCTAATTAGATCAAAGAAAAAAAAAGAATGTATATGTTCAAAAATATTTACAATTACTCTTTTTATTAGAAAGAAAAAGCTAGAAACTAAGAATGTCCATCTACTAGGAAATGGCTAATGAAATTATGGCCATAAATATAATAGTATGCTATTGTTCCATGAAAAATTATCTCATAAAGGTCAAATATCCTTATTTTCAGAGATGGGAATTTACTAGAATTTGCAAACTATAGACTACTAAACTTTATTTTGATTCCTGAGAAAATCCTAGAATGAATCATTAAAGGTTTGATTAGTAAATATCTAGTAGAAGTGGAAAATATTTTATCTTAGATACAATCCATAAAACCATGCAATTAGAGATTCTCAATTATTCCATGAAGCTTACATTTCTTGTTGCCTTTGAAGGGAAAATAAAAACAAATCAACCAATTTCTTTACTAGTTTTTTCAAGGAGGCACTATGAAGCTTTCTTTTATTTGGTCATGATTTACTTTTGATTTCTTATTTCACTTATAGCCAGAATAATAGTATTAATGATAATAATAACAAAGTACTTTACACATCATTTCATTTTTAGCTTACAACAACCATGTGAGGTAAGGAATACAGCTATTATTATCCCCACTTTACAGGTAGGAAATTGAGGTTCAGAGAAGTTAAGCTATTTTCTCATGTAATTGTTAAAGGTAGAATTTGAACCAAAAGTCAAGGTCAACATTATTTCAACTAAACCATTCTGCCACCACTGTGTTCTTTAAAATATTTATTATGTTCTCAACTACATCTTCATATTTTAAGACAAATATTGCATTTACATTCTATTTTAAGGAGGAATCCCAGGTTAACTATGTATTCATTCTTCTCCAGGTTTTACTCCAAACTCTCCATTTAACAACATCGTATCATAGAAATCTGAAAGCTTACTCCACACTTGGACCACTTCTCAAAACTGGAAGTACGCTCTGCATGTGTGCTTCTCTTTGATTGGCTAACTCCTCCAAGAATTTCCATTTTAAGAAGACCCAAGTCAGGCAAGTCTTCATTCCTCTTCAGGCTACTTATATTAAGCCCTGTTGACTTATTGACTTCACTTGAATTCTGTTTCCTTACTGTCACTGAAACCTGGGTTTCTTCTCAAGAAACCACATTCTTTTCAACTATCTCTGGCAGAACATAAGTGGCTTATCCTTTGCTTCCCATTCCCATTAGTACAACACAATCTTAAAGTAATGGTTGTTGATTGATCATCTTTCATTCTTGAAAAGGACCAAAATGACAGCACTATGTCATAGTCAAGCATGTTCAACTATGGCTGAACAGAATAATACACACTCAGGATACTCTACAACAGGCTAGGCACAAAATAGTCCACATGAACGTTTTGGGTGGATTCTCTAAATTTGTGCACCTTTCATTTCTTTAGAGCAAATTCAATTCCTTTTTGCTCATAGAACACAACTCCTGTTCTGATGAGGGCATACCATATTGGGTAGTCCTGCATCAAAGTCTACCATGTCATATAATTCTAAAGCTTTTAAGAAAGATATTGAAGGGGCAGCTAGGTGGCGTAGTGGATAAAGCACCGGCCCTGGAGTCCAAATCCGGTCTCAGACACTTAATAATTACCTAGCTGTGTGGCCTTGGGCAAGCCACTTAACCCCGATTGCCTTTCAAAAACCTAAATAAAAAAAAAGATATTGAAAGTGTCCTTGCATCACTTTTACTGACCACTATCTGAGGGCTTGCCCTATATGAATTCTCCATAAAAAAAGTCTTTTTGGCAAGCATATTTTAGCATTCAAACTATATGATCAGTCCATCAGAGTTGTGCTCTCTGAAGCAGAGTTTGAATACTTGGCAGTTTCGTTCAAGAAAAGACCTCAGTGATTGGTATCTTCTCCTGCCAGATTAGCTTCAGAATTTTCCAATTCAAATGGAAGTGATTCAGTTCACCGGCATGGTGCTAGTATAGTCTCCAGGTTTCATAGGAATACAACAATGAGGTCAGCATAACAATCTGTAGACTTCAGTTTGGTAGTTAGTCTAATACCTCTTCTCTTCCACACTTTCCTTCAGAACCTCCCAAAAACTGAGCAAGCTCTGGCAATACAAGTGAACTTTATTATCAATATGTACACCCATGTAATTATATTACCAAGGTAAGTAAACTTATCCCCAGTATTCAATACTTTTTTCCTGTAACCAATGGTTCCACATATGGATGGTATAGTGCTGGTTAATGGAGCACCTGTTATCATGATGTTAATTGTTGGTCCAAAATTAGCACAAGCAGCAGAGAACTGATCCATCATTTGTTGTTTCTCAGTTTCAGAGGATGCATTGAGTGTACATTTATCTGCAAACAAAAAATCATGCACCAACAATTCCTCTACTTTAGTCTTGGTTTGTAGCTTTTTTTCAAATTAAAGCATTTACCATCAGTTGGCAGCTGACCTTGATGCCATGTTCATTCTCCTTTAACAACATGACTGAAAACATCATGCTAAAAGGCTTAGAATCAAGCATGCAGTCATGTTTCACTCAGCTAGTGACTGGGAACAGCCCAAGAAGATCATCCATTATCCAGAAGCCAGGTAAGCACTATCTTTATGTATTATACCATCTTTGGAAACAAATACAATCTATTTATTCAACTATCTCCTTATTTTGTCCTATTAGAATAACTAATTTTCCTAAACTTTTTCACTGACCTTTGAACCATGGTCATGGTATTAATCCTGTCAATGACTTTAGTACTGCTTCATGGTACTTCAGGTATTAACTCTCCACCAATCCTTTGATATTATTCTAACTTTTAACAAGAATATCAAAGCCCCTTTGTTCATCATTTAACATCTAATTTAAATACCACCTTCTGCATGAATCCCTTCTCATTTCTTTAGTCACTAGCAAATTTCCCCCTCAGATAAATTTATATATGATTTTGCTTGACAAAAAATCTCTCATGCTCTTTGGCAAAATTGTATATTTTAGTTATGTGTTTCTGTCTTTTCTCTCTTCAAAACTATAATTGCCAGGAGAATAGAATGACATGAAATAGCAAAAAGAGTCCTGGATTTGTACTCAGCATATCTGAATTCAAAGTTAGAGTCTGCTATTTGCCATTGGCTTTTCTGGATCATTTTCTTCCTCTTTAAAATAAGACTGGGAAAATGTTAACTGATATGAACACAGTGTTTTAAAGTTTTACAAGGTGATTTAAATATGTAATTGGGCTTAAGGGAAGGATTGTAATGAGCAGGCACAATGTCTAATCCCCACATGGAGAAGACTAGGGAACTTGTTTCTGGAAGAAGCATGACGTCATGTAATGGGATACTCCCTGATCTGAAGCATGCACATACAGTCTATAACTGTTTCCAGTCTGCTTACCATGTAATGAAAAAGGGGCACTACTGATTGACTGTATAAGTAGAGTTGAGGCTCAAAAAATTCTCACCAGTAATGTTTTTCTTTGTGCTGGCTCTTTGTCTTATATAGCTGTTCTTCACGAAATGCAAATATGTGAGGGGCAGAGGTCTTAGGTCTTCCTGTTCCAAGGTCAAAAATGTTACCTATAAAAACAAGCCCCTGTTCTTTACTTATACATTTGGTTCTGTTCTACTTTTATTGTTGCTTAATCATTTCTCAAATTTGGCTATTTGTGACTCCCATTTCTAATTTTCCTGGCCAAGATACTAGAATGGTTTACCAGATGAGAAAACTGAGTCAAAGTCACTTAATTTGTGATTTGTCCAGTGTCACACAGCTAGTAAGTCTGAGGTTGGTTGTTAATTCAAGATGATTCTTCCTGACTTCAGGTCCAGAATACTTTCCACTATGCCACCTAGCTGTCTTGCTTTTAGGTGAAGGGTTATTAGCAATAGTTATAAACTTGTGAACCTGGATAGTTCAGAATGTGAACCATCAGAGTGTCAAAAACCCACACAAAACTTTGCATATATTCTGGTTCTTGAACCCCTGGTGACTCACCATCCTGATCTTTCAAAGCTCATAAGTCTAAAGCTTATCAACCAGTTTACTACTGACTAGCCCAAAAGTTCAGCCCTATAGAATGCCCTGAGGGAACCTACCTCAATTCCAGAAGTAGCTGAAAAAGGAACTCATCTAGAAGCTAAACTTCATTTACAAAATAAATCTGATAGAAAAATGCTAATTAGAAATGTTTTTTAAATTCAAACCTAATCTCTCCAGATACCTATGAGGTATAGAATACCTCCTCTCTCAAGGACTGGGAGGAATTGCTTCTATTTTGATTGTTGTTATATAATCACAGTAAAAATTAATTTTGTAAAAAATTAATGTTATCAAGTCATTCCCCAATTGACAAATGGTCAGAGGATATGCAAAGGCAATTTACAGATGAGGAGATCAAAAAAATCCATTAGTCATATGAAAAATTGCTCCAAATCATTACTTATTAGAGAAATGCAAATTAAAGCATCTCTGAGATACCACCTCACACCTCTCAGACTAGCCAATATGACCAGAAAGGACAATAATCAATGTTGAAAGGGATGAAGGAGATCTGGGAAACTAATACAATGTTGGTGGAGCTGTGAACTCATCCAATCTTTCTGGAGAGCAATTTGGAATTATGCCCAAAGGGCAATAAAAGTGTGTATGCCCTTTGATCCAACAATACCACTACTGGGTCTATACTCCGAAAAGATTATGAAAAAAGGGAAAAAACATCACTTGTACAAAAATATTCATAGCAGCCCTGTTTGTAGTGGCAAAGAACTGGAAATTAAGTGAATGTCCTTCAATTGGGGAATGGCTTAACAAACTGTGGTACATGTATGTCATGGAACACTATTGTTCTATTAGAAACCAAGAGGGTCGGGAATTCAGGGAAGCCTGGAAGGATTTGCAGGAACTGATGTTGAGCAAGATGAGCAGAACCAGAAAAACACTGTACACACTAACAGCAACATGGGGGTAATAATCAATCTTGATGGACTAACTCATTCCATCAGTGCAACAACCAGGAACAATTTTGGGCTATCTACAATGGAGAATACTATCTGTATCCAGAGAAAGAATTATGGACCTTGAACAAAGACCAAAGACTATTACCTTCAGATTAGGAAAAAACCGTTATCTTATTATGTAATTTTTCTGTCTCATACTTTATTTTGCTTCCTTAAGGATATGATTTCTCTCTCATTACATTCAACTGAGGTCAATATATATATATATATATATATATATATATATATATATATATATATATATATATATATATATATATACCATAGAAACAATGTAAAGACTAAAAGAATGCCTTCTGGGGAAGGGGGCATGAGGGGAGGGAAACAAGAATGGGGGAAAAATTGTAAAACTCAAAATAAATAAAACCTTTAAAAAAAAGCTTAAAAATAATTGATGTTAATTGGTAAAGAGAACTACCAGGTAACAGTGTGGGGGAAACACTTCAGAATAAAGGAGCAATCTTATAGCAGTAGAGAAAGACTTCCCCACAACCTTAGCTATCTTCACTCTGATTGCAAGAATTCTGAGTCACCACACATACATTATTTCATTTGAATGTCATGATAACTTGTGGGGTAGACACTATAGATTGTGTCATCCCCATGTTCCAGCTGAAGAAAGGTTAAGTGGTTTGCTAATGGTCACATAGTAAATAAGAATCAATAGGAGAAGATGAAAGTACATTTTCCTGACTTCAAACCTATCAACCTATACTAATAACATTGACTAATAATAAGGATAATATGCAGATCATTTATTTAAAGCTGGAAAGGACCACAGATTTCATTTAATAGGACTATCATTTTACAGATGAGAACAATGAAGCCCAAAGAGGTTGAGACTTGCCCAAGGTCACGTGTAAATTTGATCATAGATACTCTAGCTGTGAATCCATTTTTCTTCCCTCTACTCCCTCCAGTTTTGATCTTGAGGACTATGATCTATGACTAAGATTAACTCTATATCTCACCAGCTGGGAACTCTGTACATAAGAGATGCTAAATAAATGACTGTTGAATTAATGGCTAATGTGGAGAACAATAAGAAAATAACTTCAATACAACAGAAGTCAATATGAAAAAGTATAAGAAACAAGATTAAATATTTAACCATGTCAAATGGGTTGCTACTCATTACAAATAAATCCTATCTATTCCTTAAAGCAGACATAATAGGTTAAAAATACCATGAGATAAGGCAGGTTCTTTAAGGAGTTGATAATTCATATTTTTTCATTTATTCATATTGGCATACTCCTGAATTGATTTAAATTAGTGAGATTTTGTTATATTACATTTCACCTATTTTTTTCCATTTTGCTACTTTTAAAAATATTCTTTATACTTTAGTCATACATGATTTAAAAGAATCAAAAAGCAGGCTTGGTGAATCATAATTTTATCCATTAAGGCTAAACACTAGAGGATTTCTGCTGTTAATGTATAAGTAGACAATTGTTCACTGGGGAAATAAACCTAAAGGGCTTCTCAAAGCTACAAACAAGGATCTTTTTTTAGATATTGTTAGGTCTCGGGAACTTTATGAAAAGATATTAGCATTTTTTCCCTTCAAAGTTACCCAGTAGCCTATTTGACATTTTAGAAGAATTTGATATCTGGATTCAGTGAGAAAGTTTAAATATTAATAAAACTATATTTCCAATATCTAAGTTATTTTAGCAATTACAATGTTTTCAATCTTCACAGGGTAGCATGCAAAAAGTCAACCAACCAAGGAAACTGCTATTGTGCCATAACACACACAATACTTTTTTGAACCAATGATCAAGTTATCTAAAATACGTACTTCAAGAAAATATTCCTTACACATAAGAGGATGCAAATATGCACATTAATATACATACACATGCACTTAATCACAAGTTGTCAAAAAAAATCTCAATTTTGTAAAAGGTCAGTACATTTTTAAAAAAGGTTTCTTCCTCTGTACATGGGCCTAGAATAATTCACTTAACTTTACTGAAGCTTTATAAAAGTTACTTAACTGCAAAATGAGGAGGTTAAACAAATATTATAAACTATAAAATAAATAGAAACATTTCTTCCACTTTAAATGATTTATAAATATATAATGTTATTTCACTTTATAAACTTCATGAAGTATTCTAATTGAAAGTACAGGGAAGATATGGTTTACTGACAGGAGAAAATCACAATTTGTATAAACCAGATGAGAGATTTTAGAGTATGGACCTCATTAAATTAATTAAGTAAAGGGATAGATAAAGCTTAAGGAAATAATTTGAAGTTAATATGAAATCTAACACTTGACAGAACTGATAGTCAACTAAAGAGAAACTGCATCTCAGCTTTCTAAGATTTCATCCAAGTTGACAAGTCAGTGAATACTGCTAATAAACATTTGATAATTGATGGAGAGCTCAAATGTTGGTTGGTTCTTGTCCTTCATTATCAAAGAAGACTAAAATGACATTACTGAGTTTGAGACAAATTACAGTTTGTCCTACTGTGGCTGATCAAACCAATACAGGCTCAAAATGCTCTACCTCAGGTTGGGCACACTGGGGTGGGTACTCTAAACTTATGGACACCGTGTTTCCTTTGAGCTGCTTCAATTCTGCCTTTCTCATAGAGTGCAGCACCCTCACTGATGAGGGTACACCACACTGGGAGATCCTGTACCAGTGTCTACCATGCTGTAAAATCAATTCTAAAGTTCTTCAATGAGACCTTCAGTATCGCTTCCTCTGACCCCCTTGTGAGCACTTGCCTTGCGTGAATTCTCCATAAAATATATATTTTTAGAAAGCATATGTCTGGCATTCTAATGTCCAGCCCATTGTAGTTGCACTGTCTATAGCAGTGTTGGAATGCTAGGCAGTTTTTTGGTTATGTTTACTTATGGTTAATTGTTTATAATTTCTTATAATTATATAACTTGTTAATAAATGAATCTAAGTCTGTCTTGGGGCCACCATAATTTTCAAAGTCTTCACTTACTTTCACATTGGTTCCAGTGACAGCAAAATATGAGATAAATTGTCCATAATTTCTGTAATTTTTTATTTTGTCTCCAACCAAAAAAAGCCAAGAGATACTAAAGACATAAGAGACTGATCATTAAATGTCCTAGAATCGTAATGTAATTTACTGTCCCTTTACAAATACACTAGAAAACATAGATAATGATTATTATTTTCCCTCTATAAGTGTTAGAAGAATTTCAAAATAAACTTCAATGTAACTAAAAGTCAATGGAGTGGCTTATAAATAATTGTTAATCACTTTGATCTCAAAGATGATAAAGCTAAAAATACTGAAAAGGTGTCATCTATCACAAAACTAATGAGAAGTAAAATTACCCATTGAAGTTGGCTTGCTGTTTACTTGCATTCTAGAAGTCACCAAAAAGAAGAGGAAAATTGCAGTTGGGATTGATCTTCAAATTTAAATGTTAAGAAAGTGAGGAGGGGGAAAAGTACAGAGGGATGGAGCCAAGATGGCAGCATGAAGGAAGCATTTCCCAGAAACTCGTTCCCCAATAAACTTCAAAAGGCATCAAATTATGACTCCAGTCAAAATTTAGAGGGGGGGGGAACCCACAGAATGGCTGAGTGATACATTTTCCCAGTCCAAGATAACTTAAAAGTTTTGTGGGAAAGGTGTATTTCACCAGGACCAGGGGTTGGGAAAAAAGCCCAGGCCACAGCTCAGCACAGCCCAGCCCAGGCCCAGGGGATCACCAGGAACAACTTGAAGGGGTGGTGAAAGAACTCTGCTGTACCAGAAAGAGTGCAGAGTGAGGAACAATGGCCTCAGAACAGCCCTGCAGGGAGAACCTGCAGTGGAATCTGGGAAACCAGCCTGTACCTCCAGAGCACAGCCTACAGTCAGTAAGGGGGTCAAGGGAGACTTCAGAAATATCTCTACCCTCCCTGGGGCAGGACTCTGCTGTTTGCCCACACTCAGATCCAGGTTTCAGTTTGACCTTCCATACTAAAGATACCAGGGACCCTCCTCACAGCTCCAGGGCAGAAGGCAATGCCTGTGGTCATCTACATATCAAAGCACAGGCAAGAAAACATAAGACCTTGGAGAAATAAATGTCCCAGTGGAGTGTCCCCCAAAAACCCCAAAGCAGGTGTCCCAATAATTCACAAAACCTCAGTAAGCACCCCAAAACCAGGCAGAGACTGAAGAAATGAGTAAACAGAGAAAAAATAGGAACACCATTAAGAAATTCTTTGTCTATGATCCCATGAGGGATCAAAATACTCAGTCTGAAGATGAGGAAGTACAAGGTCCTGCATCTAAAGACTCCAAGAAAGTTGGGTTCAGGCTATAACAGAGTTCAAAGAAGATTTTGAAAATCAAGTAAGGGAAATAGAAGAAAAATTGGAAAAAGAAATGAGAGAGATGCAAGAAAAACATGAAAAAGAAGTCAGCAGCTTAGTCAAGGGGATTCAAAAAAAGCTGAAGAAAACAACATGTTAAAAATCAGCATAGGTCAAATGGATAACACAGTTCAAAAATTTATTGAGGAAAAGTATGTTTTTAAAAGTAGAATTGGCCAGATGGAAAAGGAGATAAGAAAGCTCTCTGAAGAAAAACAAATCCTTCAGATAGAGAATGAAGCTAAAGGAAGCTGATGACTTTACAAGAAGTCAAGACACAATACTCCAACACCAAAAGAATGAAAAATTAAAAGAAAATGTGAAACATCTCACTGAAAAAACAACTGATCTAGAAAACAGATTCAGGAAAGATAATTTAAAAGTTATTGGGATACCTTCAAGTCATGATCAGGAAAAGAGCCTTGACCTCATTTTGAAAGAAATCCTACAGGAAAATTGCCCTGATATCCTAGAAGCAGAGGGCAAAATAGAAATTGAGAGAATGCACCAATCTCCCCCAGAAAGAAATCCAAAAAAAAACCAACCCCCAGGAATCTTATAGCTAATTTCCAGAACTCCCAAACCAAAGAGAAAATATTACAAGCTGCCAGAAGGACACAATTCAAATATCGTGTAGCTGCAGTCAGGATCACACAGGACTTAGCAGAAACTACAGTAGGGCTTGGAATATAATATTCTGGAAGGCAACAGAGCTTGGAATGCAACCAAGAATCAACTACCCAGCAAAACTGAACATCCTCTTCCAGGGGAAAAGATGGCTTTCAATGAACCAGGGGAATTTCAGATTTTCCTGTTGAAACAACCAGAGCTGAACAGAAAGTTCAACCTTCAAGCACAGGACTCAGGTGAAGCATAGAGAGTGGAGAAGAATGGTAAAATATGAGGGACTTGAGGATGAATTGTATGTATTCTATGAAAAGGCATAATAGACTAAGATATTTCATATAATATATATATATATATATATATATATATATATATTACAGTGAATTTTTGCAATGATATGGAAGGGGGAAGGTGAGGGGGGAATGAGAGAACTTTCACTCTCATCAGAAATGGCTCAGAGAAGAAACAGCATAAACACTCAATAGGGTATAGACATCTAGAGTAAAAAAGGAGAGCAGGGGGAAAGGGGGAGGGGGGGGATGTGGGCGATAGTGGAGAGGGTAGATCACAGGAGAGAAAAGTCAGATATAACATTTTCTTGGGTGACCTGTCCAGGACCACGGGGATGGGTGGTTGCTGGGTCTCAGGGGTGGCATATGGACTCAAGGTCTCATGGCTCCAATGTGCCACTCAGCTACCCTACAACACATTTTAGAAGAGGGACAGAGTAAAAGGAAAGAAAAAAATATAATATATGGTAGTGAGGAGGAATGAATGGAGGGAATTACAATCAGCAACAGTAACAGTGGAAAAATATGAAAGCAACATTTATGATGGACTTATCATAAAGAATGTGATACATCCGAGACAGAGTTGATAGTATCAGAACATAGACTGAAACACATTTTTTCCACTTTACTTTATTTCTCGTGAGGGTATATACTTTTTGCAGGGAGGGGGTATTACATTTACTCTTAAACAAGAATATTTTAGTAATGTATAAAAAATAATTTGTGCAAAAATATTCATAGCAGCTCTATTTGTGGTGGCAAAGAATTTGAAATTAAGTAAATGTCCTTCAGTTGAGGAATGAGTTAACAAAATGTGGTATATGTATGTGATGGGACACCAGAGTTCTATACAGTGTATGATTTAACTGCCATAATTCTCTGAAAATTCTCTGAAATATTACCTACATAATATATTTGGGGAAAAATAAAAAATGATGGTATATAATGTATCCTGTCTGCTTATTTTGGTAGTTCCATTCATTCATTCATTCATTCATACATACAAATCATTTTTAATATTTTTAATAATTTATTTTGATATTTCAAAAGGTCCAAAATTTTATCAGTGTTGGTACTCCTTTCATCAAGACATGATGAACACATCAATGCTTTTTTTATAGTGGCAAAGAAGGGAAATTTTATAGTGGCAAAGTAGTGGAAATTGAGGGGATGTCCATTGATTGGGGAATGGCTAAACAAGTTATGGTACATGAATAGTATGGAATGTTATTGTTCTAAAAGAAACCATAAATAGTCAGACTCTAGAAAAGCATAGAAGGAGTTACAGGATCTGATGCTGAGCAAAGGGAACAGAACCAATAGAACAAGGTACACACATTAACAACATCTTGAGATGATCAACCTTGATGGACGCAGCTCCTCTCAGCAGTTCACAGAGCTAGAACAACCCTAGAAGACCTGCAATGGACAATGTTATCCCCATCCAGAGGAAGAAAAACAAAACAAAACATAAACAATAAAAAATCCTCAGAATCTGATGAATACTTTATAACAATGATCTCTTATAATTCTCTTTCCCTAATTCCTCATACCAGAAATGACTACTCTATAAATATGTTTATCAAAAATATGTATATGCAGTGCTAACCTAACTGTTTACTACTGAGGGGAGGGGGGTGGGAAGGGAGGGTAGAATGAATTTTGTAACTTAAAAATATACATGTACCTATGGAAGAAAAAATAAATAAAAGAAAACTAAAAAAACTAGATAATAAAATAATAAATCACGCCCTGACTTAAAAGTTTTTGTTGACATCTGAAATAGAAAACTTTATCAAAATTTTAGTAAATGGCCCATAAGTGGTCTCCAATACCTCCCTGCTTATACTCCACTGACAAAGCCATCAAAAACCTAAGTCATCCCTGTCCAACAGCAAGGCTTAAGAATGCACTTCATTGAGGTATTTAAACATTGCCCTTATTTATTTATTATTTTTTTAATTTCATCCCATTAATCAATCAAAAAGTATTTAAGCACCTGATATATGCTGAGTACTGTGATGAATGTTTGTCATACAAATATAATCAATGAAACAATTCCCATTCATATAATCTTACATGCATGTAGTATGTTTAATATAAGAAACTCATGATTCTTTAGAGATTTGATAACAGCAATCTTCACAATAACCCTGAAGGAAACATGAATTTTAAATAACAGACATTTTATCTCAAACCTTCTCACCTTACCAAAAGAGATAAGACTAAAAAAATCTATGTCATCATAAAATTGATACCAATGAGAGATCCTTCTTTGGTTTGACCCAGGGATGAACAGTGAGAAAAATGCTCACAAAATATCCGTGTAACCCTCCATGGTAGAACCAAGTCATAGCTAGAAACAATGAATTTACTCCCTGGTGGCAATTATTAGAAATAGCTTGATTTATCTTACAGATGGTAACTTCTACTTCTTAAATACATCAAATATCTATGATTTCATTTATCTATAAAGGTACTCTGATAATACACATTGCAGCCTAAGAGTTGGAAGACAGTTGTGAGTACTATAACTGAAAAAAATACATCTGGTAGGCAAACTTTTGTAGGCAGACTTGGTACCTTACATTATCTATTCTATTTGTATTGGAAATAGGGATTTTCATCTTCTAACAGGAAGAAAATCATTAAAATATATTCTATTTTCATTGACCTAATGAATCTCTTAAATAATAATTACTGCACCAGAATTTCCAGAACTTAACTTTCTTAAAATGCTAACCGAGACTGGAATTAATAATGCCATTTGTCCTATTAATTAGAAAGGCAAGAAGAAAAATTTAAGATCTTTAATGTCTTCATCTTTTTCCAACTTGCTACAAATCAACAGAACCAGAGAATTTCAATAAAAAAAAATCACGGCAACCACTAAAAAATTAGACTCAGCCCAATATAAACTATCCCATAGTTTATTGTAAAACCTATTCCAAAAGTTGAATATCCAATTCACAAAATTTTAGGAACTGAAGGGACTTCAGTAGTCATCCAGTCAATCTATATCTGAGTCCTCTCTATAACATATCAAACAAATGGTCTTTGTTCAAAGATCCCTTATGGAAATGAAACTACTGCCAACCCAATGAAATCATTCAATTTTTTAAATTATTGCCCCAAATACTTTCTCATAGTTACTACAAAATTCATATTTAGTAAAGACAATTATGAACACATAAACATTTGAATAAGAAAAGCTTATCAAAGACACTAGGTTTGATCTCTAAGACAAAAAAATGACTGTACAACTACAATCTAAAGAAGAGGGAGGGAATGGTCAATTTTTCTCTAGTGGACAACTGAAAATGGAAAATTTAATTAAAAAAGATCTTGGTTGAAGGATAATTACAGTGGTTCCTGGAAATGCAAAGGTTCCAAGTTTTTGGCCCACAAAAGGTCACACATACAGGCAAATATAAGCTGAGAGTTGTTCTCTTAATCCCCTCTCATACTTACAGGTCAAGGTCCTCAGAGCTCAGCTTGCTACTCCCCTCCTCTCAGGGTTCTAAAGGTAGACTGAGGAAGTTTTTCCTTCTGACTTTTCAAAGCCATACCTAGTCCATTCCAACTTCAAAATTCATTCACTTATTATCTGAAAACAAAGACTGAAGAAACAAAGGGTCATGCTACCTCTCTCCTAGGGAAAAGAGATGCTTTTGTTATGTCCATTTATTTTGTATATACAATCAATTCCAGCCCAACAGTCAATTAAAAAGTCCTCCTTCATGATTCTATAAGCAAATAGTCACCGGATCACCAGGTCTTCATGAATTGAGATACAAAAGAACTATGCTCCCATTGGCCAATTATTTTTACATCAAGATTTAATCTACTTCTGCAAATGGCATATTACCCACAATGTTCTAACTCCACATGACAAGCTTTTGAATACTTGAAAACAACTTTCATATTAGCCTTCTTCTTCCTCCTTCTCCTCTCCTCATCCCTCCAAGTCTTCTCTCTCATAGATAAATATCCCCGATTCTTTCAACTGACTAGTCCTCACATGGCAAGAATTCAAGACCTTTATCATCCTAGTTGCTCTCCCCAGAACTCTCTTCAGTTTATTAATATGTCTTTCCAAAACAATGGCATTCAAATCCGAAAACTATAAAGAGTGCCATGATCCTATCACCACCTTACTCCTAGGTAAAGAAACTCCTGTTTCTTTCCTAATGTAGCATAGATCACATTAACTTTCTGGACTTCTGTATCACACTGCTGATTCACAATTTGGTGAACCCTCAGATTTTTGTCAAATGAGCTACTATCTGGCCATGTCCAAAGACTGTATTCCTATTTATCCTAAGTATAATTTCATTTACCCTAAGCAAATTTCATTTGCTACAATTCAGTCCAATGTTTTAGCCTGCTGATCCTTTTGGAACCTGAACTATGTGTTAACTCTCCCTTCTCAGATGTGTCTCAATGTAAAATTGAGAAACTTGCCATCTATGGCATTACCTATGTCACTGACAGACATGTTAAATGGCACAAGGCCAAGAACAAATTCCTATATAATGCTTTTGCTTTTTATTACCTAGTTATTTCAAATTTATTTCCTTATACTCAAGATCACCGGGGAAAAAAAGAATTTAAAGGGTCTTTGAAAAGCATTGGGCATAGTGGATAGAGCACTGGCCCTGGAGACAAGAGGACCTGAGTTTAAATCTGACCTCAGATACTTAATATTTACTTAGTTGTGTGGCCTGACTTAATCCTATTATCTTGCAAAAAAAAGGAAAACCAACTTGTTCAACTACCTCATTAGAAAACTGAACACCTAAGAGTTTAGAATTTTATACCAATATTCCCTGCTGAATGGGACTGAACCTAAGCAAGTCTGGGAATTGAATTTGAAAAATGTCCTGGCACTTATCATTCTTTTAATATTGTTCACTTGTATTCCCTTCCCTATCAACAATGTGAGCAAATTTTCAAGTAGAACTAGGAATAAGGCTCTGACTTGTATCCTTGACTACAATAGCTAGCAAGTTAAACTGGGAAATAATAACTTTTACTTTAAATTAAACATTCCCATGAAGCCTCCAAATTTAACACAAAACAATAAAGGTCTCAACTAATTTTATACCTAAACTTTTCATTTAAACAAAGAAAAATATATTGAATACACTTAAAGGAATATTTAGAGAACTGTCAGATGTTTCTTTAATTGGAAAAAAATCTAGAACTATGCACTAAGCTTTTAAAAGAATTACCATATTTTCCAATTATTGCTATATGAAATATACTGCAAAATAAATCTCATTATATTGAATGTCTACAAAGAAGAACATAATCTAATAATAATATTTCCACATCCTGTATTCTTATAAAGGCTAATGAGTTAGTTTTGATGATTATATACAGTAGTCATTCAAAAAATGAATAGAACTGATTTGAGACATATGAACTGCAGTGAAAGCCATGCCATTCAAAATTGTTATCCTATCTGAAGCTATAATCATTTTTCCATATTCACTTTACCTCAACTATACCAAAATCACATAATCTCATTTCCCAGGTAGCATAACAAAGCAAAAGAAATATCTAGGAGTTTGTAGGATGAAATATGTAAGGTCACTATTTCTCTATTTTTAATACTGGTTTCAGGGCTTTTTTTTCCAGTATATACTATTTTTACCTTTTCCCATAGTTTCTGTAGTGTTCTGCAATGCCTATAGAAGCAACATATCCACCTTGGAGGAGAGAAGAAAAACCAGACTTCCATCACAACACTTTATTATTTATCTATGTTCCCAATTCAGTCTAATAAATCCTCAGAGAATACTTCTTTGAAGGTTTGAGACAACCAGCTTTCTACCCCCATAAGGCTAAGTCAGGTGCATTTAAGAATTACTTTCAATTCTCTCAGTTAAAATGTTTCCTAGTTATAGCCATTATTTTCTTAACAGTTTAGAATTAATTTTAATTTTCCAGAGACTTACAGTGATGACAATCACCATTAACTTACTTCTTGATGAATCCAATATGGACATTTCATCCTCCTTAATCTTTCTGCAATATCTGATAACAATAACCATCATATCTCCTTAAAATTCCTGTCAATTTTTTCTTGGTTCTCTTCCTATTTTTTCAGATTTTCCCTATTTTCTCCATCTATGTTCCAAGTTTCTCCTTCTCCTTATATTTACTTACTCTGGACATTCAAGGATTTAACCTAGCATCTCTGCATTTTTCTCTTTCTACCCCTTTGGATAGTTTTTAACTATCACCTCAATGTAGATACAAATGACTTTTCTTCTCACAGGCATTCCATTTCAGTACTTACAAGTACATACAACAGGAAATACTACCAACACCTAAAGTGTAACATATTCAAAATTAAAACCATCATCAGATGCTCTAATAAACATGATAAGCAAGGATTCCTCCTGGAGACTGTAGAAAGTATTAATTTAAGCTGCAAGACCAGAGAAGAGTCTGTCATAACTTTGTGCATCACCATATGACAAAACTGGTTACAAAGACCGATATACCAAGAATAAGCATTAGCTTTAAAGCTAAAATAATAAAGCAAACAAAGTTTAAAATGTCCTTTGTTAATACCATTTCCTAATGAAGTTCTCTATATTAGGGGGAAAATATTTTTTAAAGTGATGATCAGACTATGAAATAAAGAGAAATTTCCTCAGATTCCAGTAGCATATCATTTAATAACTTTACACACATGTGTTTTCAACATCATAATTTCCATAAGAATGATTAGTTGTTGTTTGTATTTTATGACTGAGGTTACTATCATGAGCATATCTGGGCTTTCCCTTTGTAAATCACAAATGACTGCCCCAGTGATTACCACAGCCCAATGCATAAGTACCCCTCTATCTGTGTGCCCTTCACCTATCTGGAGAATTTGTATGACTGAGGATTGAGGATAAGGACATATAGTTCAGAAGTAAAGATGGCTACAGTCATGGAGAACCATCAGGATGGCAGTGGTGGTAGTGGTTGCTAGCTTTCTCTCCCTGACAGCTGACATCTAAGACCACTCACTTTACTTCATGATGGACCAGAAGCAATCAGTCAGACAAATAGATTCAATATAGCCAAGACTGGGAAGCGCCCGTGCTAACATTTTACTGTTCTTAAATTTCCTATCCTAAGCTAAATAAACGAATCCCAAATTAAGAGTCTCTATATCTCAATGTGATTGTGAGTCCTCCTGGACACATTAGTTGAACTTCCTATGCAAATTATTGTCACTATTTCTTTGCTGGATGGATGAAGAGAGGACTCAAACCACACACTTCCTAAAAAATTTTTGAGCTCTTGATTGATTCTGTATTTGTTAGGGGTTAGAAAAGTAGCAGGATTACAACTTTGGTATATTGATCTTTTATTGGTACTACCATTATTTTGTTAGCCAATTCTACACTGAATAAAAATAATAGTATATAGTATTCAAACGTGATTGACTATGTTTTTTAGTGTCCATTCCATTATGTCAAGGGTTCCTGGGTTCCCTGAAACAGGAAATTCAGTTCCAGGGAGGAATTTCACCAGTGGGTAGGATCTTAAGAGCTATGTTATTATATAAATCCATATAAGTCTTGGCCCTGAGATAGTACCATTCTATAGAGCAGAGGTTACTAAATTATTTCATAAAGGAATTCCAAAATCACTTAACAATAGGACAAGCATGCCCAGGTCAAGAGAAAATAGGATTAGGTAAACCCCTAATATTCTCACACAGAGTTAATTAAGCACTTACGTTCGATTATTCAGTGTTTTCTGGGCAAGCAGTCTCAAAGAATTTCAGGCAAGCAGTCTAGATGA
This sequence comes from Macrotis lagotis, assembly GCF_037893015.1. Taxonomy (NCBI): domain Eukaryota; kingdom Metazoa; phylum Chordata; class Mammalia; order Peramelemorphia; family Peramelidae; genus Macrotis; species Macrotis lagotis. The sequence continues at coordinate 143,872,994 of NC_133661.1, read as the reverse complement.
GTTACATTAAAACATGCATTCTAGTCCTGCTTAAAAGAAAAAAAAGAAAAACTGAATATTTCTTAACTATTATAGCATACACTAGGCGAACTGTTATGCACTATTATTTTAGGATTACAAAACCCATACTTCTTATATTAACTATAATACTCATTGGGCTATAGCAACACAACCAATATCAATATATAGGCATTCAAACAAGTAAAAGTTATTTCAAGGAAATTTGCCTGACTTTCTAAGGAAGCACACCAGAAAATTGACTGTGGAATTACAACCTAAAATAAAAGAAAGGAGGAAACTGCCAAACTCTTTCTGGTAGATCTCTACAACTACTGAATTTTATTAGTTACTTTACCTGGAATGAGGGTGATTAAAACAATTCATACACAAACACACACACATCCTTTTCCTACATTAGACAATTCAATTCAATAAAAATTTATTAAGTATCTTCTACAGCCAAACACGATGCTAAGCACTAGGATTACAAATAAGAAAAAGAAATTCTTTGCCCTCAAGGTGCTAACAATCTAATGGGGGTAACAATAAATTGTTATTATAACTATTCATTAGCACCTAACAGTACAAAACATCAAAATTGTTAACTTGAAGGCAGGGGTTCTTAGTCAGAGATCCATGAATTTTTAAAAATATTTTTTAACTGGATTTCAACATAATTGACTTCCTTTGTAATATTATGTACCTTATTTTATGCATTTTAAAACATTATTCTGAGAGGGCATTCATAGGTTTCATTAGACTACTGAAGGATTACAGGACATAAAAATGGTTTAAAAATAAACCCTCTTTAAAATGTGTGAAAATATCTTTTGGGTTAAGTCTACATTTAGAAACCTAGGACATTAATTCTATTGTATAAACAGACAGTCTGGGGATGAAGGTTGACAATAAGAGTTTTGCTTTCTTATAAAGAGAATGAAAAGTCTAAAGAAGGGACAGAAACTAATGCCCAGGTAAAATGGAAAAATGACAGTGGATACTGGACAAAAGGCAGAGCTGCTCAAATGACGCTTTGGTTCTATTTTTTCTGCCAAGGGGAACAAATAAAAATGATTAATAGGGAGGTGATAGCCAATATAAATAAGAATGTAGTAAAACAGAACTTAGCTGCCTCTGATTAGTTCACCTTAGTAGACGAGATGAACTTCACTCCAGTTTACTGAAAAACTAGTGGAATTGTAAATGATTTTTGTGAGTACTCCCTAATGAAATCATGGAAAACACAAAAGGTACCTAGCATGAGACTGGAGAAGATTAATGTCCTGATTTTATAAGGTAGGGGAGAGAGACTGGAAATTTAAACTAGGCTAGGGATAATTGACTTCAATTCCTGGCAAAATACTGGAAAGCACTATCAAAGGGACTGTTAATGAGCATTTAGAAAAAAAAAGAATTGATTCATCAAAAAAAAAACATTTCAAATGAACCTTATTTCTTTTTTTGTAAAGTTACTCAAAGGTAAACTGAAGAGAATACAGATATGGTTTACTTAGCTTTCATCAAACAACTGACAAAAATCTCTCATTCTATTTTTGTGCACAAAGAGGTGATATTTGGGTTATATGGCATTATATACTGATGGATTTATAACTTGTTCAATAACCAAACTCAAGAAGTGGTCATCGATGGTTTAAATGATAATTAGCTATTTAAAGACAATTGAAAAGGAAGATTTTTAATGGAATTTCCAAGGAATCTATTTTTTATTTATTTCCTTTCCCTATTCCTTTCTAAGGAAGATTTCCAAGGGATCTATGTTTGATTTATTTGACCAGTATCTTTGATAAGACAGAAGTGACATGTTTATCATATTTGAAAATACATATATAATACAATTTTATACAGTCAAAATTCAAAAACAGCTCAACAACATAAAAAATTGGGTTGAATATAAAAGAATGAAATTTAAATTCCTAAGAATTCTGGTTGAGGGCAACCAGGAATGATTTTTAAAGGTTGTTTTTTAAAAAAAAACCTGCTCTTTCATATAAACTAAAGAATAATTCTAAAAAGCGCATGAGATAAATGATGATCAAGAAATCCTTAGAGAAGTAATAAGTGTCTCAATGAAGCCTAGGATTGCACATGTACACACACACACACACACACACACACACACACACACACAAACAAACAAACAAACAAACACTCAAGTCAAAAACCTACAGACAGGAGGGGAAGTATACCACCAAAAAAGCTAATGGGAGGCTCAGGTAAATAGGCCAGAACATTTCACATTCTTTGATCACAGATGCTCCAATAGCATTAAAGATAGATAAGGGGTTTAAAGGGGAGGAAAGGAAAAGGAAGTAATTTGAAACTAAAACAGTGTTCATCAATTAAAATGACTGAGTAAATTGTGGCATATGAATATAATGGAATGCCATAAAAATCAAAACAAAGATGACTCAGAGAATCCTAAGAAGTATGAATTGATACAGTGAAATAAGAACCAGAAGCAGAATTAATGTACAGCTAAAAACAAGTTTAAAGAAAAATAAGTTTAGAATACTTTACTGATCAAAGTAATAATCAACCATACAACTCCCAAGAACCTCCTGTCAGGTGGTGGACTAAAGATGCTGAAAGAGACTTTTTTAAATGGCCACAGTGTGGATTTATTTTATTTGTTCAATATGTTATTTGACACAAGTTGTATTTCTCTGTTTCTAATGGAGGGAGATACTTGGAGTAGAGGGGAGAGAGGATATAGAGATGCCAAAAAAAAGAGAGCCAATGAAACATTTAAAAAATATAGGTGTACAGGAGAGAATAAAATTCATAAGGAAGCACAGTTAAGCAAAATAGTGTTAAAAGTAATGTGTTGGGGCAGCTAGGTGGCACAGTGGATAGAGCACTGGCCCCCAAGTCAGGAGAACCTGAGCTCAAATCCAGCCTCAAACACTTAATAATTACCTAGTTGTGTGTCTTTTTTGCCTTGCAAAAAAAGTAATGTGTCGAATTTATTATATACTTTTCAAAAACATGGTATATAAAATATAAATTCAAAGACCCATATACAATTCTCATTTAATATTCTCCCATGTATATGAAAATGCTCATTTTAGGTGCTTAGCTCAGAATCAATATTATAATTATCTCTAAACACTTTCATCAAAAATAGAAAGAGCGTATGAAAAACTGGATATGTAATTAGGAAAAAACAATAAGTAAGTGCAAAAGAAAAAGAAATTCTAAAGAACAAAGTTAAGTTTAACAAAAATGAAAGCAAAAGAAAATTGAATTAATCAACAAAATTGAGCTCTTTTGAGAAAGCTAAATAAAGAAACTGTCAACTAATGGGATTTTTTCAATTCAGGAGAAAACCAAATTTCCAAAAACAAAACTGAAAATGGAGAATTCAGCACAAATAAATAGGAAAATTGGATAATTTATTAGAAAAATTCTGCCCAAATTATATATATATATATATATATATATACATCAAAAAATCGATGAATGATATGAGTTCATATTTATAAAAAATTACCAAATCAATGGAACAATAAATAACTAAATCTCAAGAAAAGAAATTAAACTATCTATAAATGAATTCACAAAGGAAAAAAAGGAATAGATGGAATCCAATGGATTTTTATTATCCGTCAAAGAAAAAATCAGTTCTAATATTACAGAAGCTAAACTGAGAGGAGGAAAAGAAGGAAGAAAAAAGAAAAAAAGAAAAAAGTTCTGAGATGCAATCTCTAATATTGATGCAAAAATGAATAAAATATGAGTAAAGAAGTAACATCAAAATGTTTAATTGAAATCAAATCATTTTAATGATTACTACACCTTACAGTAGAGTTTATAATCCGGTATGAAAATATTCTGAATTCCAGAATAACATGTACTTCTGCCTCATTGACTAAAACTTTCAACTGTGTATATCAAAACAAAATGTGGCAAATCCCCAGAGATTGGAGTATAAGATCATCTTACTTGACTCCTGAGGACTCTGTATGCAGACCAAGAAGCAATAGCCAAGCGTCAAACATAGAACAACTGACTGATTTAAAACTGGAAAGGAGTATGACAAAGCTGTACATTGTCACCTTATTTATTCAACTTGCATCCATAGTACATCATTTAAATGCCAGAATGGATAAATCAAAAGTTGAAATTAATAGTGCCAGGAAAAATATCAACAATTTCATTCAAACAATATCATTCTCATGGCAGAGAGTGAAGAGGAATTAGGCAGACTCTAGATGAGGATACAAGAGCAAAGTGTAAACACTGGCTTAAAGGTATTTTAACATTTAAAAATCTAAAATCTTGACAACTAGTCCCATCTCTTCTTGGCAAAAAGAAAAGTAGAAATGGATTTTATATCTTGGGCTTAACGATTATTAAAATTGGCAATGTAGCCATGAAATTAAAAGATGCCTATTTCTTTGACAGAAAGTTATGACAAATATGGACAGCATGTCTTTTTCCAGTAGTAATATATATCAATGAAAGATGAGTGTCCTAGGCAACACTTTTGAATTGGGAAGATTTGTGAGAATCCCCTTAATAGTAAGGTCAAATTAATTGATTCTAAAAAAAAATTAAGACTATTCACTGGAAGATCAAATGCTAAAGCTAAATACTTTGGCTACATAATAAAAATACATGACCCACTGGAAAAGATCTGATGTTGGGAAAGATTGAAGGCAAAATGAAAAGAGGATGGCAGAGGATGAAATGTCTAGATAGTATAATGAAAACAATGAATATGAACTGAGAAAGACTTCAAGAGATAGTGAAAGGCAGAAGGGTCACAAAGAGTCTGATATAATTGAATTACTAAACAAATAAGAGACTCTTCCTTCCCACTTTTTACCATCACTGTTACTGAGATTCTTGACCTTTTATTTATACATATGAAGTCTATTTTCATTTTTTCTTTGTCTATAAAATATTCTTTTGCAGTTGTGATTATGTAGTTAGAACTCTCACTTTATCATACCCATAAATTATCCATGAGTAATGAAAAATTTCCATAATTTAGGTCTGTATTTTAGTGAACAAAGTATTTTAGTAGGATTCATATGACCCACTGTATTACAAAATATATTACAAAAATTATAAAACTGTATTACAAAATATTTTATAAAATTTTGCATTTATTTTTCATAAAATTTCTCTTTTAGCTTTTTCCTGTTAAATTTTGATGATCATATAAAATAATGTTTTTATTTATGTGGATTTCTTTTACATTATTTTATATTGCAACTTTTCTGGTTATTAAGTATATAAATTAATTTTAGTTACTACTCTAGTATACCCAAGGGCAGCTGAGTGGAACAATGATGGGTCATGGAAAGTTGAATATAGCTGAACAACTAACTTTAGACATAATGAAGTATAATTATATAATTATTATGTAATCTACAAATGTAATCATTTTGTTCCCTCTCTTCATATATATACATATAAATATATAAATTATATATATATATATATATATATATATATATATATATATATATATATATACACACACATGCCCTCAATTTCTTTTTCTTATTGCTATAGCTAACACTTCTAGTACTGTTAAATGGGCATCCTGATCTTATTAGAAAGATCTCTAATTTGCTCTCATGATGTTTACTTATGAATCTAGATAAATATACATACTATATTAAAGAAAAGTCTATTTACTACTATGATTTCTCAAGTTCTTAGTCTTTTTAGCATCTGATGATATATAATTTTTATTGTTTTATGATTAATATGGTCTATTATCTTTATAATTGTCACTGTTATATCAGTACTATGATTCCATCCATTTTGTGCAAATATTATAGCATAAACAAGCCATTGATGAAATTAAAATTTTAAAAAAATATAGGACCAGATGGATTTATAAGTCAATTGTACTAAACATATACTACTCAAACTATTTATATAATAAAGACATCCTTTCAATTTATTTCTGTTATAGAAATATGATCTTGAGACCTAAACCAGTAAGAATAAAAACAGATAAAGAAAACTACAGGAAAATATGACTAATAAATATTGACACAAACATTTTAAGTAAAATATTAGTGAATAGGCTCAACAATGTATTAGAAAGATTATACATTATGACAGGATTAATTATTATTAGGAAATTAGGTTTGTTTCAACATAAAGATTATAAATAGAGTAAAACATGTTAATATGAATAATAAAATATTATGTCAGTGACTTCAGAAAAAAGTTTTTGTCAAAATATAGTATCCAATTCTATTTTTAAAATGTTCTTAAAATATAAGAATAAATGAATATTTTCTTATTATGTTAAATAGCATCTAGTTAATAACCAGGAGCTAACATTATATATAACAGAAAATTGACAAATGCTTTTCCAACAAAATCAAGGATAAAACACAGATATCTCTTACCACCACTATTTTATACAGTTCTAAGAAATGCTTGCCGTAGTAACAAAAAAAAAGGAATCAAATGAATAAACTTAGGCAAAGAATAAAATATCATGTTTATGCAGCTAAGATCTAGTTTCTTTGCTCATCTCTTACCTAGATTATTGTAATAGCTTCCAATTTTCCCCTGTCCCTAAAGTTTGTCCTCAATCTAGTCCATCCAACACAATGCTGCCAAAATTATTTTAGGATTTTCCTTAAGTACAAATATTACCATGTTATTCTTCTGTTCAACCAACTCTATTGACTTCTTAATGACTCTATAAAATCCTCTGTTTAGATTTTAAAGTCCCACACAACCTGGTCCCAAACAATTTTTCCAGTTTCGGTGAATATTGCCATGCTTTGTCATTCAGTTGAACTGTCCTTTTATCTGTTGCTCACTGCCAAATTCATTCTCCCATTTTTAATCCTTTGCACTAACTATATCACACACCTAGAATATACTCCTCCTTACTTATACTATATATGGTACCTCTTTTTCTTTAAGATGAAATCTAGGGGTGGCTAGGTGGCATAGTGGATAAAGCACCAGCCTTGGAGTCAGGAGTACCTGCCTCAAATCCAGCCTCAGACACTTAATAATTACCTAGCTATGTGGCCTTGGGAAAGCCACTTTAACCCCCTTTGCCTTGCAAAAAACCTAAAAAAAAATATGAAATCTATGCACCATCTTTTTCATAAAGCACTTCTAGTGTGCTCCCTCCAATAGCACCTTGTATTTGTTTTTGTTAACTTAGCATTTAATGTGTATATGAATGTGTATATCTATGTATACATATATATATATTTATTTATCATCTTTCTCTTCAGAATGTAAACTCTATGGATGGAATGTAAGATTATAATGTAATAAACCAAATTCAGCAAGAAGAGCTAAAAGGAGAATTTTATGAAAAATAAATATAAAATGGATTTTTTCCTTCTTTACACTTGTTTCTTCTGCACCTAGAATAGTTACTGTCACATAGTAAGCACTAATACTATGCTGATTGATTGATAATTAGAAGATTATTTATAGTATCTGAGGTTTAACTAAAAAATTAACCAAAAAAACACAGATTTCAGCAAAGTAGCAGGATATAAAAGAAGCCAATATATATTATCACATATGTATTTCTGTATATTACTAAGGAAATCCATCAGAAAATGATAAATACCATTCAAAATAACTACAAAATATATAAAATATTTGGGACTCCATAGACAATGACTCATCCACAGTCACTATTTGAATACAATTACTAAATACTCTTTCTAGAAATATAAAAGACCTAAATAATTGGGAAAAAACTATTTATCCATGGTTGGTCTGTGTCAAGATAAAAATGATGCTATCATTGCTAAATACAGCTAGAAAAATAACAAATTCATGCAAAGGAATAAAAGGTCAAGAAATTTCAAGGGAAATAGTGAAAAAAGTGGGAAATCAGCTTAATAGTATCAGATCTAAGCCATACTATGAAGCAATATCAAAATTATCTGGTACTAGTTAAAATTTATAAAAGTTTCAGTGTGCCAACTTAGAGATACAAGATACAAAACCAATAGTGGCCTATCTACTGAAGTTAACCCCATCTACAGGGGCTAATTACTCTCAAATAAAATCGTTGGAAAATCTCAAAGGCTATCTGTCAGAAATTAGTTTATTCAAATATTTCACAACAAATAACATAATAATAAACAAAAAGATAAATTTGTTAGACAAAAAAATATCATAGCATAAACTATACTTGAATGGGTATCCAACCTTTTATCTTCTCTGGGTCAAATTGCCCAAAAAAATTTGTCAAGGGCTGAATATAGAATTTAATATTAATTTAAGACTACTATGTAATTCATATTATCATTGAGTGTAATAACGTAATAACACCACATGACTGGATTTTGAAGACTGCATGTGGCCTGTGGACCTCAGGTTGGACAAACCCAATTGAGGAACAGAGAAAATATACTTTGCAAATATGATTGCTAGAAGACATTTGACAAAATGAACTTCAGAGAGGATCAGGGGAGATAAAATGGAGAGTTTTAATTGCATAAATTTGAAATTTTTCTATATAATTAATTAAATGCATCTAAAATTAGAAAGGAAACAATTAACTAGTGAGAGGGGGAAAATCTTCACAGTAAGTTTCTCTGATAAAAGGAAACAATTAACTGGTGGAGGGGGAAAATCATCACAGTAAGTTTATCTGATAACCAATGTCTCTACAAGAATAGTATGAGATATTTCATCAAAACCTTTCCTAAAATTTAGGCAAGTTATACTTAACAGGACTACATGGTCACTGAGGTTCCTTCCACTCTTAAATTCTGTGATTTTGTGTAGATATTACAAAAAACTGGTGCAAATGTAAAAGAATCTTTTTCCAATACATGAGTAAAGAGCATAAACACGGAGTTCTCAAAAGAAAAAAAAATCCAAACTCTTAAAAATCATATGGCAAAAAAATGCTCCCAATCACAAGTTAAGATAAACAAAAATCTCTGAGATTCCACCCCACACCCACAAGATAGGCAAAAATAAAAGACACTTGTAGAGAGTATAGTATGTTAGGCACATTAATGTCTGGGGGTGGAGAGAATAAAGGACTGGTGATAGTGATGCCCAAAATAAGAAAAAGAATCAATGAAATCTGTTTTAATGCAGAGGAGAACACAGGATTTTCATAAGTAGATAAGGAAAAGCTTTGGATTTTATGTGTTGAATTTATTACGCTTTTGCTTTTGTTTTAAATAAGCTAGAGCTATACATAATAGACATTCATAATGAAATATAAACAGCTTTTATTTTGTATATGCTGGAGTGATTTCCCTTTAAGGTTGAGGAAACTACCCTCATTTTTTTAGTGGTTAAGAAGTCTAGGGATAAAAACAAGAACCAGTCAATGCGTATCTGGTCTTCAAGAGGTTTGGTTCCCATTGTCTTAATCTATATTTGATCCAGAATTGCTGTCCTGTCAGATGCACAGGCCCAGGGTAGTAACATCTGTCTCTAGTAATTATATCCTTTTAATCCTTTGCTATAAATAAAATAATTTCTATTGCATTTTATGGTTCATGAATGTCGCATTACATGTTTATTCCAAAGCTACATCACTGGTCTGGCCTGAATAAGGGCTAGTCTAGAGTATTTGGCATTAATCAGCAAAAATTGATAGTAATTACTTCATGGTTAATTTCATTACTGAAGTGGGGAAGGAGGGGAGGGGATTTGATGGCCAGATACAGGCATATGGCATCCTGTAGTGACAGAGATTTAAATCCTATAAAGAATGAACCTCCACTAAATATGTAGAATTAGCCTCATGAAGAATTAGGGATCTTGACATTGACAGAAAAAAATATTAGAGATCCAATATCCCCAGCACTTAATAGATCAGAAGAGCTGGATCAACAACCCAAGAGAAACAAAATTAAAATTTCTTTGTTTTTTCAGCAATCAGAGGCAGATATAATTGTGCTTTTTCATTTTTAAGTATCATGTCTATGATGCTACAACCTTAGTGAAAACTGCTACATGTGGGAAGCATGGTCTCTGACATAAAGATTTCAGGTGGATACAACCAAGACTAGGAGCATAAGGGGATGACAGTGGAGACCTTAGAGATGGTAGTTCATATGAAACATAAGGGGTATGAAATGAACTGAAAGAAAAATTTAAACTTTGGGGAATTCTCTGGATTGGGGGGACACAGATAATTCTAAATATAGTAACATTTGCTAAGATACTGACATTTGCTCTCTCATAGTGCAAAAAGAAAGAACAAGGGATTACTGGACTCTTCAGACTATGAAGAACTCACATTCTCTACTGGGAGTAATCTAATGGCTTCCATATACCAAGTCTCTCATAAGTCAGGTTCTTTAGAATTGGTCCCAGAAGGGGTTATAGAGCTGGAAGAGCTAAAGCATTGTGTCAAATGGTCTTATCCCTTGAATCCTTATTATTCTGTGGGGCCTATGTTTTTAGAGGTCTTTGTCCATAAGGACCAAGTTGACTGGAGTCTTTGACAAACACCAAAATATGGCTAGACTAATTACTCCCAGGAGTCATAAGTTCCTTAAGTAACAATTCAAACACATAATTTTTTTAAAGCAGGTGTCTGCCTCATTGCGCCCTACTTACTAAAGAATAGATGATATAGGGTCACGTCATTATCTTTGGTTCAAATTACCCATTAGAAGTAGGGTAATACAATATGATCCTCTAAAAAAACTAAGAAATGGCAAAGGAAATTTCTATTAATTCAAATTAGCATATTCAAGATCATGCTTACCTAGATGTCAGGATCACCATGTCAAGACCATCCCTTTCTTTTTATTCCTCATTTTACTAGATATCCTGTTTTTCAGAGCTAAGGCCCAGCAAGCAAGCTCTGCCTTGAACTTGGCATAACAATAATTCTTTGCAGTTACCCTTTGAATAAACTCTGCTGCAGCAAAATTCCAGGATTGTTTCCGCACCAGCCCCAGGTGGTCCCTAAGCTTGGATAAGCATGTTCAGGAACCATGTTCTGGTCATGAAACCCTGCTATGCATCAAACTTGTCTCATTGTTACTGTTTACCGGTCAGTGTCATGGCTACAGTTCACTGTGAGCCACTGCTATATGTATCAAGTTTGTCTTCACTAACCCAAGTCTCCTCCTAAAAGAATTCCTGGCACATATATCTAGTTTTCCAAAGAAAGCTTTTTTGCTTGTAATTACTGCTAGCTCTTTAGTTTTTATTTTATTTTATATTTCAGAGTTCAGTTATTGTGATTACTTCCGTGAGTTTGTTAGTATTTTTTTCAGAGTTAAAAGCTGTTGATGTATAATCTCTATGGATCTTCGGTCACTTATTTTCAGGATTTGGCAGGTGTTAGTGTCCTTCATGAATAGATTTGTTACTGGAGGACTTCAGTCTCAGCTTCAATTCTTGGCTACCTTTCCTTTCCCAAAGGACCACACCTAAAAGACTTAGCTCTTGAGGAATATCTTTTTATCTAGATCACTAATGGCTACATTTTGAGAAAAGTATAATCAATTGGATCTCAGTGGTTCTTAAGTCATTAATGGCAGTGGGATATCTGGGGGGGATGGGATTCCAGCAAGGACTTCAAATGTGCTGAGCTGTGAGCTACATAGCTGGTAAGTGAATGAGGTTTGTATGATGGGGTAGATAAAATTTTTATTTATACTGACTCTTTTTCAGTGAACACAGATCTGGCTGAGTGTTCTGAGTCCTAGAGAAATAGGAATAAACAATTAAAGGTTCTTTTGAGGGATAAGGTTTACACATACATGATTATGAGGCATGCTTATTATCTACTGAACTAAATAATGAGACTGAAGCCCTTCTGAGGAAAGCAAAAATTAGAAAATAGGTTCATCATCAATCTGAACATGAGGACTCTGACGCTAAGTTACAGTGAATATGGAACCATAATCCTCTAAAATAAAGATGATGCCCCTACTTCTGTTCAGTGGTTCTCCTGTCCTAGAGAATATACCTTTGAAAGATCAGTATGGAATAATACTATGTATCTATCTCTGCCTAATAAACTAATTATATACTTAATCTCTTCATCAGCATCATGGCAAGAGGTCAGCTCTTACCATGGAACATGGATTAACCAGAATATAGAATTGAAGTGCCAATTAAATCTGCTACTGCAATAGCCACATCAAAATTCTTACAGAGCCTATCATTCTTCTTTATGAGCTCCTTTGTAAGATTGCCTCTGATCAGAGCACCCATTTTATCATGTAAAAAGCTCCTAGATTAAACCTTTCAACATCATATTCTCTGGGTTATCCATCCTCCTCAGGCAACAAATATTGAACTTTTAAATGAAAAAAACCACCAGTGTTTAAAATAAAAGCTTCTCATACACTTTGATTACTGGGTGGTCTAGGTGTCCCGTCTCCAAGAAGATTTGCCTTTGACAAGGTGTTGCTATTACAAATGATGGGAGTTCCCTGGTACAGTGGTTTCTTGGATCAAACCTTGACTCATCTGAAAAAGTTGGACTACTTTTACACAGTCTCAGTTAAACCTTTCTATACCTTCCTTATTTCATTCCCTGTGTCACCTGGGTCATCAAAAAATCCTATATAATCTTGTGAAATGGCTAAGATTCCCCTTAATTGTCAGGTTTCTTTTGCTCCAGGTTGACTTGAACAATCTCTTCCTAGAAAGAATTTGGAGACTAAGTATTATAATTTTTGGGAGATGATGTACTTTTTAATGATATAGAGGGCATCTTTTTATAATTGTGGTAATACATGGTAATATAATCAATGGAAACTACCAAGAAAAAAAGAAAACTCTTTACATGACTTTTTGGCAAACTTGTGTCCCTGAATGAAGGCAAAAGGCAGTATTCATCCAAATTTCAAAGAAGAAGGGGTCAGATATTGCTATTTTTTCTTTCATAGAAATGAGTTTTTCACTTGGGGGCCATAGAGCACTGAGTGGTTGGCAGAATCACAGTGGTGATAAATTACTATGAAATATATCAAAGGATGGTACCAGTATTGTGATTTCAAGCCTCAGATCAGATTCTATGTATAAGGATTATGAGTTCTTAACTAATTTGCAGCACAATAATCTGGACCTATAATCGGGGACTAGTGATAGCACTGGAAGTATCTTAATCTGTGATATAGGTCTTCTTGGTGGTTTTTATGGTCATTGTCATTTTTGCATTCTCCATACTGTATGAACTATACTTTTAGAGTATTTTTATTTATTTAGTTATATTAAGCTCCTCCTTCAGTGTTGCTCATTCTAGATTTCAAGTCATGTCAAAAACCATTTATTAAATTCTTTCTATATTTCAAGTAGTATGCTAAATACTGGCAACACAAGCAGAAAGAAACAGTGTCTGCCCTCAAGGACCTTAAATTCTAAAGGGAAAAACAACATATAAAAGGAAGGTGAAAAAGTGGAACAGTAGAAGAATAACATAGGTCCATGGTAGACAAGTTCAGATAGGAGCAGAACCAAAAGAAGAAAGAAAATACACTTAGGTAAGTTCCCTAAATTGAAGGTACTGGGGCATACTAACCAATCAGCTAGGAGGCTTAGTCTCAGAGGACAGAAGTTTAACTCCAATCTCAAACATTTGCCACTTACTAGCTGTGTGACCTTAGATCAGTTTCTTAACCCTGATTGTCTTGCATCCAGGGCCATCTCCAGTCATCCTGATTCATATCCAGCCACTGGATCCAGATGGCTCTGGAGGAGAAAGTGAGACTGGTGACTTAGCACTGCAACCCCCTCACTCAAATCCAATTCACATGCTTGGCATGACATCAACTCCCCTGAACACAATCAGAGAAACTGCAGGGGAGAAGTATATTTCCATAATAAGAAAGACAGGGATAGAATGAATCCAAAATCAATATATTTAAATACCACTTTAGTGATGGAAAGCCACTTAAAAAGATGCTGGAATCTTCCACCAAAACCTGGGATACAAAAAAAAATAGTTTTTGGTTTAAATAGACTAGGGTGGTTTTCCTTTAAGGAAATAAGAAGGCTGTCCTCAACTTCTTATGTTTTGAAGGTCATAAGGAAAAACATCTTAAGAATTAGAGCAATCTAAAATAGAAATGGGCCTCTAACAAAGAAGTGAGTTCCCTTTTACTAGAGGTCCTTGGGCAGACTAGATGGGTCACTTGAAGATTCTTGTTCAGATACAGGTCAATTCAGATCACCCCCAAGGTTCCCCGGAACTATGAGATTTTGTGACTATACCAATATACATAAATACATAATCAGTTGATATTCATTATTCATGGATTCTATATTTGCACTAAAAAAGGTATTTGTAATCTCCAAATCAATATTTGCATTGCTTTTGTGATCCTTTGTGGACATGTACAAAATAGAGAAAAATTTGAGTTGCGTGACATGTGTTCCTAGTTGACTAAGTCTATGGTGACATTCTGTCTTTTTGTTCCAGTTCTTATACTGTAAACAAGTGTCCTTTTTGAAGTCATATTTTTCATTACTTAAATTCATTGTTTAAAATAACCACAACTTTTTACCACAGAATTTCTGTCTAGTGTTCTTAAGTACAAGAAGGTTATGATGTATCTTACAGAGAAAATACATGTGTAGGGGTAGCCAGGCTGGCGCAGTGGATAGAGCACCAGCCATGGAGTCAGATGAACCTGAGTTCAAATCAGACCTCAGATACTTAATAATTACCTAGCTGTGTGAACTTGGGCAAATCACTTAACCCCATTGCCTTGCAAAAAGAAAAAATACACGTGTTAGATAAGATTCATTCAGGCATGTCTTGGGAGAGTTAGAAGCAGCATTATGAGTTACATTTGGCCATGAATCCAATGGTAATGAATCAACAAAACAGTACATCCAGAAAAAGGAAGAAGAAATTTGACGATCTGTACCTCAACCTTCTTTAAAGTAAATGTAGTTTACAGGAACCTATTTCTTCCAGTAGCACTGGTTCAGTATTCATGGTGATTTATAAAATCTAATTACTTCAAATGACAAAATGCTGTTCCTATATCAATAAAATTACTGGCCCAGATAAACAGATGATACATATGTATATGTTTAACTCATGTGCTTAAAGAAATAAAAATCCATAACTAATGTACATTGAAATATTATCAGAATCTGAATCAAAAACAATATTTTAAAATACTGCCTATGTTCAAATGAATAATAGACAAATCAATAAATTAAAGATGTTCTCAAACAAATTTTAAATACTCAAGAAGAATTAAAAGGGAAAAGATAAATGCAAACAAGGAATCTCAGGAGGAAATTGTTACAAAATTATAAAAACTAGCAAAACCGTTTTGAAAATGTTTACTGAACACTGTCAAAATATAATAATATAGTGTAAGAATGAAAGGTAAATAATGCAATTTAGGATTAAAAATGGCACAAGTTATTTTTTAACTGGGAAATGACTTGGAATCAGTCAAGGAAAAAGTAACATATTTGATGGATAGCTCAAGAAAGGAAATCTGAGAATTGAGCAAGAAGAGGAAAAAAGAAGAAGAAAGAAGAAAGATGGGGAAAGGAAGAAAGAAAAAGATATTTACTCTTTCAGGAAGTTTTTCAATAAAAGTTCCCAGAGCCATCACAAACTAAGTAATACCAAAATAAAAGAATGAATTCACAAAACTTCAACAAAAAGAAACTGAAAATTCAAGTCATTCTGCAAAGGCTATGTAAACGAAGGACTTAGAACAAATAGAACTAAATCCAACTTGGAGAACCCATCTCACCTGTTCTTCACTAGATAGATTCTGAAATGACAGAAAGACGATTTCTAGGTGCAACTTAATCTGGGCAAATTAATAAGGGCAAAACTATATAAGCATCCTACAGAAGTGTTTCTAGTCTCTGGTTAAGAATTAAAGCCTATGGGAATCTAATTATTTTAAATAAATTCTCTTTAACAGCAATTTTATGATTTTACTACAATCATCTCTAAATTACATTACTCAAGAATTACAATATAAACTAATAAATATCATTCAAGATATAAATTTCGGGATTCAAGGTTAAAATATCCAGTGGATAGTCAATGACTAAAGAACTTAATTTATTAAGAGTAATCACCATGAAATATCACTTTAATCAATCATAACGCTAATTAAAAATCTTCAAAGACTGACTACAAAATAAATTTGAAACTTCTAAGTCTAGCATTCAAGGTCTTCCACAATCTTAGTTCAACTTACATCTTCAATCTTATTTCCAACTATTTAATTCCCTAAACAAATCTTTCATTACAGATCCTTTTTCTAATTTTGCTCACTCCATTCTTTCTACTTTGAATGCCATCACTACTCAGTGTTACTTTGTCTGTGAAACCTCTAATCATTCACACCCCTCAGTAATCTGACTCCTTCAAATGATTTTCAATTACAATCCTGACAGCTCAGCTATATAGGTAATAACATACTACTTTATGTTTGGAAATGGAAAGACGAGAGTTCCAGCAGGAAATGTCCTCTTCCCTTCACTGGGTTCTATTGGCCTAGCCAAGACAATATATTGCAAGAAAAAAGTTTCCAAAAGATAACAAATTTAGAAGTATCTTTCTATTATGAGTTGGCAGGATTCCCTGATTAAAAAATGTCATTCCAGGAAATCAAAGCAATCCATAGTCATAGGAAAAATTAATCTAAATCATTACTTATTAGATAAATGCAAATTAAAGCATCTCTGAGATACCACCTTACACCTCTCAAACTGGCCAATATGTCCAGAAAGGACAATGATTAATGTTGGAAGGGATGTGGGAAATCTGGGACACTAATACATTGTTAGTGGAGCTGTGAACTAATCCAACCTTTCTGGAGAGCAATTTGGGATTATGCCCAAAGGGCAACAAAAATGTGCATACCCTTTGACCCAGCAATACCACTACTGGGTCTATACCATGAAGAGATGATGAAAAAGGGTAAAAACATCACTTGTACAAAAATATTTATAGCAGCTCTGTTTGTGGTGTCAAAAAATTGGAAATTAAGTGAATATCCTTCAATTGGGGAATGTTCTTTTTTTTAGGGTTTTTTTTTTTCTGCAAGACAATGAATGGGGTTAAGTGGCTTGCCCAAGGCCACACAGCCAGGTAATTATTAAGTGTCTGAGGCTGGATTTGAACTCAGGTACTCCTGACTCCAGGGCCAGCGCTGTATCCACTGTGCCGCCCAGGAACACTATTTTTCTGTTAGAAACCAGGAGGGATGGGAATTCAGGGAAGCCTAGAAGGATTTGCATGAACTGATGCTGAGCAAGAAGAGCAGAACCAGAAAAACATTGTACACCCCAACAGCAACATGGGGGTAATGATCAACCTTGATGGACTTGCTCATCCCTGCAGGGCAACAACCAGAGACAATTTGGGGCCATCTGCAATGGAGAATACCATCTGTATCCAGAGAAAGAATTATGGACTTTGAACAAAGACCAGACTATTACCATCAAATTAGAAAAAAAAGTTATTAAGTAATTTTACTATCTCATACTTTATTTTTCTTCCTTAAGGATATGATTTCTCTGTCATCAATTCAACTGAGATCAATGTATAACATGGAATGAATGTTAAGACTAACTGAAGGCCTTGTATGGGGGGTGGGGAGGGAAGCAAGAATGGGAGAAAATTGTAGAGCTCAAAATAAATAAAATCTTTCTTTAAAAAAGTGTCTTACCTAACAAGTTTGAGAACTAGATTAGAGACTTATTTATTAAATGGGTAAACATTCTGTCAAGCAAAACTGGATCCTGACTTTTAGAGATGGAAGAGCTTGGTATATATTAGGCAAGATACTGCTTCGTCCTCAGGAGACAAGTAAGACCTAGACTGTAACTGATGACCAAATATGATAGGCAGGGCTTCAAAATACAGGTCTTCTAACATCTCTCTCTTTTTTTAGCAAGGCAATGGGGTTAAATGACTCACTCAAGGTCAGACAGCTAGGTAATTATTAAGTGTCTGAGGGCAGATTTATACTCAGGTTCTCCTGACTCTAGGACTGGTTCTCTATCTACTTTGTCACCGAATTGCCCCCAGAATTCTTCTCTTCAATTTTATTTCTGGTTAGATGAACAAGAGGAAGAATATTGCTTTTATG
Source organism: Macrotis lagotis (assembly GCF_037893015.1). Classification (NCBI taxonomy): domain Eukaryota; kingdom Metazoa; phylum Chordata; class Mammalia; order Peramelemorphia; family Peramelidae; genus Macrotis; species Macrotis lagotis. The sequence continues at coordinate 143,854,938 of NC_133661.1, read as the reverse complement.
TTCCTCTCTTGTCCTTATCCTTTTTTCTCTCCAGTTCAGGACAGCATAGACTTAGTTGTTCTCTCTCTCTCCCCTTTTACCTCCTTTTATCTTCCCCCCTCTCTCTCTTATTTCTATTCCCCCTCTTTAGTCCTCTTCCTATTTCTCTCTCCTCTCTCTTTCTAACCCCCTCTCTTACTAGAAAGCAAATGAACACTCCTCATTTCTTTCTTCATTCTCAGTTGGCACATAGCAGATCCCACTTATATCTACTGATAATCCATTCTCAGGAATAATTATAGGTCTTCTATTTTTAATATTATTTTTAAGTATTAGAGTCTCATTAGAAAGTAGTCATTTTAAATGAATTTGTTTTTTGTTTGGGGGGTGTTTTTTGTTTGTTTTTTTTATAGTTTTTGCAAGGCAATGGGGTTAAGTGGCTTGCCCAAGGTCACACAGCTAGGTAATTATTAAGTATCTGAGGCCCGATTTGAACTCAGGTACTCCTGATTCCAGGGCCTGTGCTCTATCTACTACACCACCTAGCTACCCCATGAATTTATGTTTAAAATTTTTTCCTGATATTCTATGGTCTAATAATTCTCATTAAATAAGTCTTTCTGACTCAAGAAAAAATGATGCATTTAGTTAATGGGTTCAACTTCCAGGCATTCTAATAATCAATGGCTAGAAGATTTTGTGAAAACTGGCTTTCAACACATTTGAATATGAAATATTCAGTAAGAAGTAGTGGAAAATGCAGGTATAGAGTTCATTAAATATCTCCACCCATCTTCTCATTCAATTAGAGTGGACAGCATCTTTTCAAATATCCAAGAACACTACTTTTTATAATAACACCAATAATTGGGCATATCAGATAGATATCAGATGAGGTATAAAAATACAACTAATTATATATTATTGTCCTCAACTAGATTAACACATACTTATTGATTCAGACTGATTATAAACTCATTGAATGTAGAGATAAAATCTTGGGTTTCTTTGTATTCCCATATAGCACCTAACACTGTCTCTCAAATGATTCTTAATATTGATAAGATCAAGCTCAATTTATTGAAAGAACAAAGAAATAATGCATATATTTAGTGTTTTAAAAGTGAAAAACACAATATGAAAAAGAGACACATAGAAAAGTAGCAGTCCTCATCATCAAAAATTTCATATTCTCATGAAGAAGACAACACACATGGAAGTTTTCAGTTGCAAAGGTCCCATGGAATTGAAGGTGTAGCAAAAAAAACAGATGGTAATTCTTTAATGTCATTTCCACAGATAAAATGATATCATTTTCTGATATTCAACTATTTGCTGGTGCCAAGAATTTTGGTGACAAAACCTTTATTTTCTGAGTCTTCAGTAACTATGGCTATAACTCTTACAGGAGCAGTTGCCTGATTGTGTCTCCTGGAGTTGTTTCTCAGCAAGGTGACTGAGGGCATTGTACAAAGCTATTTCCAAAAGCTGAGCTTTCTCCATTAGAATCTAAGGGAAGATGGTGATAAAAGGAGTAGTGACATTGATGATGGTGGTAATTTGACTTGCCTTCCACATGCTCTTTCAATGATGGTTATGAGTATTGAACTAAAGCAGGACTCCTATGCCATATCTGTCACTGTACCTGTGTAACTTGCCTGGTCTGAATATTGTGCTCCAAATGTCCCTCTTTTATTCTGAAATGAAATAGTAGTCACCAATAAAATGAACAGTTATGATTCCACTCCAAAAAATAATGCTGTAGTAAACCACAGAACAGGAACCCATCAACATCTATTGGGTGACAGGGAATAAAAGTGGAGGAAATCACATGCTGATAAAATGATACCATCACAAGTTGTCCTTAAATGAAGCAATTCATTATGGATGCTGGATTACCTTCTATGTAGTTTTCTATTCCTATTCATTTCAATTATATCAGTTCTTGGATTACATTGGACTTCTGGAAATTATGCTCTAGTACTTGGTTCATACTTGGTTGACTGGTTCAGGTTTTCCCTATTGACTCCCCAACTTTTATTGCCTTTTAATGTGTTTTTAACTCCTTTAATGACCTCACTTTTAACCTAATGGCCTGTTAATCTACTGTTACAATCTGACATTTGTCGATCCTGAATTCCCTTCTCTTCTCTCTCTATGTTTCACTTAGTGATCTCACTAGATGCCATGATTATCTCTATATTGATGTCTATTTACTCACTTCTATCCTGTCCATTGAATGTCACATAGATGTCTTAAACTCAACATGTTCAAAACTGCAGTTCTTCCTCATCTTGACTCAAAGAATTCTTATTTTCCTTTCATTTTTAACGTAGGTACTCCTTGCTCTGCTAGTCTTGGCTCCCTTCTCACCTTATTAGTGCCCTCTAGCTCTTCAAATTGCTATATATTTAATTATCTACATATCTATTATAATCCCTTCTCAGAATTTTCCCAATAAATCCTTCCCTCTGCCAGTCAGTTGGGGAATAGTTGAACTTGTCTTGCTAGTATGTCATTGTATGTCTATTGTAATGACAAATATGTCATTGTAATAAAATATTAGTGTACTATAAGAAATAACAGACAGTTATTTATGAAAAACCTAGAAAGACTTACATGAACTGATACCAAGTGAAGTCAACAGAGCCAGGAGAACATTATAAAAATAACGGTAGTATTATATGCTAGAGAACTGTGAATGGCAGGTTTTCTCAGTAATACGCTGAACCAATATAATTCCAGAGAATTCTGGATGAAGTAGGATATCTATGTCCAGAAAAAAACTGATTTTATACGAATCCAGACTGAAGTATGCTATTTTCACATTCATTCTTTGTTATATTCTTTCTTATTCAAATGTTTTATAGAAAATAACTAATATTTTAATGTAAAACTAATGTTTTACATGATTGCACATGTATAATCAGCATCAGATTGCTTACCATTTCAGGGAAGGGAAAGGGAAGCAGGAAAAGAGGAACAGAATTTGGAACTCAGCACTTTTAAAAAAAAGTTAAAAAATATAGGGGACAGCTAGGAGGCACAGTGGATAGAACACCCTGAAGAGAGAAGAACATGAATTCAAATCTCACCTCAGATATTTGATACTTACTAGCTGTGTGACCTTGGACAAATCACTTAACCCCATTGCCCCACAAAACATAAACCAAAGAAGTTAGAAAAATAAAATAAACCCTTCACTCTTCCCAACTTCTCAATTGATGTAGAGGGTTCCATCATTTTTTCAGTTATCCAGGTTTGAAACCTAGGTGTCACCCTCTCTCTCACACCACATAATTAATATGTTACTAAGATCTCTCTATTTTACCTTTGAAATACCATTTAAGGGGGTAGCTAGGTGACACAGTGGATAAATCACTGGCCCTGGAGTCAGGAGTACCTGGGCTCAAATCTGGTCTCAGACACTTAATAATTACCTAGCTGTGTGGCCTTGGGCAAGCCACTTAACCCCATTTGCCTTGCAAAAACCTAAAAGAAAAAAATACCATTTAAATTATGTCCTCTTCTATTCTCTACACCATCCTGGTGCAGATTCTGATCACCTCATATCTAGACCTCTGTAATGGATCTATTGGTCTGTTGTAAGACTTTCCCCAGTCCAGGCTATCCTCCTTACAGCTACTGAAGTGAAGGGAAGAGGGAGAGAGAAAGACATACAAAGAGAAAGATAGAGACACGAGTTTTCAACCTTCTTCCAACTTATACTTCCCCATTCCAGTACTCTGTGATCCAGTAACAATGGTTTCCTAGCTGTTGCTGTCCCCTATGCTTGGAATTCTCTACTTCCTCATTTCTACCTCTTGATCTCCTTAACACTAGTGCTTTCTTTCTGTTGATTATTTCCAATTTAATCTGCTCATGATTTCTTTATACAGGGTGGTTTTCAGGTTGATGTCCCCATTAGACTAAATTTTTTGAGAGTAGAAGTTATCTTTTGCCTTTCTTTGTATTCTTGGAGCTTATCACAATGCCTAGCATCCAGGTTTAATAAATTCTAGCTTACTGACTCCCTCATATGTGCCACAACATAATAAAGAGAAGAGGAAGGCTAGAAAGACAAGGCCATGGGATTTAATTCAATAAACATTTATTAATAACAACTACTATATATAAGGCATTATGTAAGATGATGACATGAAAACAATGACTTTCTCAAGAAGTTTATTACTCCCTGTTGAAGGAATACAATGAATATGGAGATAATTATACACATGGCAACTTGAGAAGATAAACAGCACTTAAAAAGTAAGAGAACAAAAGATGCAGAGGAAGAAGATCCAAAGCTAATTCTTTAAAGAAAATATGGATTCTTAGAAGCAAGAGAAGAAAGTACTACATTCCATGCAGAATGGGGCAACCCTGTGCAAAGATATGACAAGAAATGAAATATCATGTTCAGGGAATAGCTAATAATTCAGTTAGCATGATGAGTGTGAGAAAAGGAGTAATATAACATAATTCTGGAAAATCTGACTGAAGTCAGATTGTGATAAACTTAAAATACCAGGCTGAGGAGTTTTCATTTTATTCTAGAAATAATTGAGAGCCACTGAAGTCTATTTTATTTATTTTTTGTTTTGTTTTGTTTTATATCAGGGAAGTGACATGATCATCCCTGTGTCTCAAGAATATACCTGGAAAATGTGGAAGATAGTTTGAAAAGAGATCTAAAATGAGCAGGAAACAGAAAAATACCATTCTATTGACTGACCTTTTCCCATTTGCAAGGATCCTTCCTGTCTTCAGGGTACAGAAGATAGCATTCCTCCTTATTCTCTCTCAACCTTTATCCTGGTCTAGCCTACCCTAGCCTGTCTGCAGCAATATCAGAGAAATCCTAGTGCAACAGCTCCTTCAATGGTACCCTGCCTAAGCTAAAAAACTTATGGAGACACAACCCAAAGGAGGAACCCCAAGTAATTTTAACAACCCTGGTGAACTCATTCAACTACAATTAACCAACTTCCACACATATCTCCCCATCCCAGTGATCCAAACTTAGAACAGTAATCACAACCACCTTCTTCTCCAGCCTCCATTGTCCACTCCCTTATTCCTAACCTCCTCAACCTTACCTCCCCTCTTCCCCAGTGTCTCACTCTCAAGTGAATCACCCCTTCTTCTGTACTTACTGGAAAATGTCCTCAGTACTTAATAAAACTGTTTTGCATCCTAAATCTTGCTTTTTTTCTACTCTTTTCAGTGTCTGACTCACTCTGAGACTTAACTCTCTCTTGATGATCCCCAACATTCCTAGCATTGGATGCCCTTTCATTTCCCTGACACCATTCACAGGTTGTAGTGAGGGAATTGGATTACTTGTTCCCTAAAATCTCTTCCAGACTCTCTAACCCTCCATCTCTTAGTAACTTCTCCTCCTTTGAGGATAACTTGTCTACTGACCACCAAGATGAAATTCCCCTTCCTTCCTCAACGAGTTTAATGAGACACTCTTTTCCAACACCAATCCTCATACTAGGAGATTTCAAAAATATATATTGATGGGCTATCAAAAACCCTTAACTCCAAGTTCCTCAACTCACTAATTTCTCATGATCTGCTTCTCTGCCTCACTTTAGCCACACAAATCAACTCATATCCTTGATCTTGACATCAAAAGTTCCACTTCTGTGTTGAACTCTAAAATTCTATTAACTGAATACAATACAATATTATCCAACCTCTCCCTTTGTCCTGCAATGCTAACCTTTGCTCTTCATCTTCACTTTGACCTACAGTCTATTGACTCCTTAGTTTTTTCCTAAGTCATCACTCGTGAATTAGCTAAACTCCCCTCCCAATCTTAATCTTTTGGTGAAACAGTTCAATTCTATACTGTCCTCTTCTTTGGAAGCCCTTACACTTTGTCTTACCAGAAAATTTGCCCTACCAAACCTGAGCTCTAGATTACTCCCAATACCTGCTGCTTTCATTGCTACATGTGCTGAATGAAACTGGGGGAAATTATTAAATCCATTGCTAACTGGATCCACTACAAGTTTATATTATATAATCTTGATTGGACCCATAAAGTAACACTTTACTCTTATCTGTAAAGCAATCCATTTGGCTGGATGTGAATGCCATTTATGGGTCTAGATGTGAATTTCCTTAGTCACCATGTTTATTGGTGTTTATTCCTTAAGAATTATGTACCCCTCAAAACTGACCTGATGCTGAGTTCATTCTATGCCCCATAAATGATTTGATATGTAGTCAGACAGTACAGATCTATATGCTATAACTTCTTGCCACTGCTGCTACAAATCAAGTAAACGATATTAAGTTCTTCCCTTGGACTCCACAACTGTTCTTTTGTCTGTCTGAATCCCAGAATCCATACTATCCCATTCACCACAGCAGTTTTTCTAATATGTTCTATCCAAACTCCTCACTCCTCCTATAGCTCTCCATCCTCTCACCTAAGAACCTTGCCATATATTTTGCAGAACTAAAGCCATTCATAGTTTTCTTTTCTCTCTTTCTTCTCAGCTCTTACTACCAGATGCATTCTACCATTATCTCTACCTGCACCCTTTCAAATGAAACCCTTAGTTGATCCATCCCTCCCCACTATCATCCCATATCTTTCCTCCTTTCTATGCCTAAACTCCTGAGAAAATCATCAAAAATATAGAACTCCCACTTCCTTTCTTCTTATTCTCTACAATCCAGCTTCCAACTTCATTTAATCAAAGCTCCTTACTCCAAAGTTACTAACAGAATATTAATAAAGGCATAGAAAAAGAAAAGATTTAGGATGAAAAAAAAGAGTTAATTAAGTACTGAGTATATTTTCCTTGAGACTCTCCTCTCTCTATTATTATCTTATTAGTGATAATTTTCAAATCTATTCATCCTATCTTAATCTCTTAACTGATCTCCAGACTCAAATCTCCAAATGCCTATTCTATATCTCAAAATGGATATCCCATAGGCATCTTAAACTCAACATTACCAAAACTGAACTCTATATCTTTCCCAAAAATATCCCTTCTTCCTAATTGCCCTGCTATTGTGAAGGATACCATCATCTTCCTCCCAGTCACCCAGGCGCAAAGCCTAGATGTCATCCTTAACTCCTCACTCTCTCATCTTTCACCTATCTTATCTGTTCCTAAGTCCTGTTGATTTTACATACATAACATCTCTTGTTTTTGCTCCCTTCTCTCCTCTGACACTGCTACCACCCTGATGCAGGCTCCTTTCACCTGTCACCTGGACTATTAAAATAGCATCCTGATTAATGTCTCTGCCACAAGTCTCTCCTCATTCCAATCCATCCTTCACTCAGCTTTCAAATGATTTTCTGGAAACTCCAGTCCAACCATGTCACCCTCTACTCAGCAAACTCCAGTGACTCCCCATCACCTCCAAGATTAAACACAAAATTCTTTCTGGTATTCACAATCTGTCCCCCTTATCTTTCCAAATTTGTTAAATGAGTCATTTACCCTGACAAAATCAAAGCTACTGAATGATAATAAATTAAATTCTAATATTATTACCTTTATGGTATCAGGAGAACAATAGCTATCACTATTCCTATGACAATTGACTCTGAATCCAAGATTCAGGCAATAATTTGAGATAAAAGAGGAAATAAAAGCAAGTGAGCTCTGAGGATTGACCAAAATTTCATATAATAGAATGTGACAGATTTAGACTCAGAGTACATGGATTTAAATCCTATCTCTTCTACTTAATTTTCTTGTATGACCCTGGGCAAATCATGTAACTTCTTTGGCATCTTCAACATTATGTGAAGGGTTGAAAACTAAACACTAAGATCTCTTTTGTCTCTCCATCTGTATTCCTATGATTCTAAACATATAAGGATGTGCAAAACTGGGCATGCTCTGAGGAAAGTAAGCAAGGGAAAGGAGAAAAGGAAAACTATACTCAAATGAATACAGAATTCCAAAAAGTTCTGGTAAGGTAATGTAAGAAAATTTTCTTAAATGAACAATGAAAGAAATAGGAGAAAACATAGAAAGAGAAAGAAATCTCTTCCAGAAAATCAGAGATATAAATGGAAAGCCCCATGCAAAACTAGTCATGATAAAAGATAAAAATGGTAGGAATTTAACAGAAGCAGAAGACATTAGGAAAAGGTGGAAAGAATACACAAAAGAATGGGGCATCTAGGTGGCTGAGCGTATTGATAGAGCACTGGCCCTGGAGTCAGGTAGACTTGAGTTAAAATATGGCCTCAGACATTTAATAATTACCTGTGTGATCTTAGTCACTTAACCCCACTGCTTTGCAAAAACCAAAAACAAGCAAAAAAAAATACACAAAAGAACTAAAGAAAAAAATCTTAATTCCTCCAATAACCATGATGGTATAGTTACTAATAGAGTCAAATATGCAGAAAACAATAAGTCAAGAAAGGCTTTGAAAATATCACTAACAATAAGGTCAGAGATGACAGAATTCTGGCTGAGCCATTTAAAATTCTAAAAGATGATGCTGATAAAGTGCTGCACTAAATATGCCAACAGATAAGCAAAACACAACAATGGGCACTGGGATGGAAAAAGATCAGTTTACATCCCTACCTTAAAGAAGGACAATGCCAAATAATGTTCAAATTACCAAATAATTATACTTACTTCACATACCAACAAGGTTATGCTTAAAATTTCATAAGCTGAGTTTCAGCAATGAGTGAGTCAAAAATTACAAGAGTAGAAGAACTAGATAAAATCAGCAACATTCACTGAATTCTAGAAAAAGCAAGGGAGTTGCAGGGGGAAAAAAATCTGCTTCATTGTCTACATTAAAGCCTTTGACTGTGTAGATCACAGTAAAATGGGCAAGTTCTCATAGAGATGAGAGAGTATCAGATCAACTTTATTGTTTCTTGTGGAACCTGTATACAGGTCAAGAAGCAACAGCTGGAACCCATCATGGAATACCTTAGTGGTTTAATTGGAAAAGAAGTATGACAAGGTTGCATATTTTCATCATAATGAGAAATTCCAAGCTGGATAAATCAATTAGAATTGAGTTTGCCAAGACCCATTCAATAATTGATATTCAATAATCTCAGATATGTACACAAATACCACTCTAATAGCAGAAAAGTGAAGAATTAAGAAGCCTCTTGATGAGGGTGAAAGAGGAGAATGCAAAAACTGCATTAAGCATTGATATCAAAAATAAGATCTTAGCAACTTGTCCTATAACTTTCTGGCAAAAAAGAATGGAAATGGAAACAGTAACAGATTTTATATTCATGGGCACAAAGATCGCTGCATTTGGCAACTTCAGGCATGAAATTAAAAGATACCTGCTACTTGGAAGAAGAAGTATGGCAAATTTGGACAGCCTACTGAAAAACAAAGACGTCACCCTGCTGACAAATGACCATAAAGTCAAATCTATGATTTTTCCAACAGCACCATATGACCATGTAAGCTGAGCACCCTAAAATTGATACTTTAGAATTGTGGTACTAAAGAAAGTCCCCAGGGCAGAAAGGAGGTGAAATCAGGCAATACTTAAAGAAATAATTCAGATTATTCATTGAAAGGTCAAATACTAAAGCTAAAGCTTAAATATTTTGGCCAAATGATAAAAAGACAAGGCTGAAGACAAAAAAGAAAAGAAAATCCCAGAGGATGAGATGGATAGTGTCTTGGAAACAATAAAATATGAATTTGAACAGATTCCAAGAGATAGTGAAGGACAGAAGGGCCTGGTGTGCTTTATGGTTCATGTGGTCATGAAGAGCTGGACATAACAGAATAAATAATATACAACTTTTACTATGTTCAGTTTGTAAGTCTCAAAACATTTTTTATCACCAACATTTGTAATTTCCTGTCCAAAACTATACAGGGGATCCTAAAAGTATTAGTTCAATTGAAGACTTAAAATTGCACTAAAACTTTACCTTTGGGATACCCTATCTACTTTTTCAGATCATTGGGGAATATATAATTTTACCAACATAAACATCTTCCTCTACCAAGATGATCCCATTTCCTGTAATTTAATAATTTTCATGAATTTCTGTGATTGAGGAAAAAAAGAAATTTCAGGATGACCAAAAATATAACAATAAACTTTTTCTCAACTTAGGAAGAAGGAAAAGGAATGAACTTATTATTTCATTGATACATGACACTCCTAGATAGAAAATATCCAATACCAATGCATATCAGGACCTTTACTTATTTTAGTCTTTGAAATGTTGCCTAGGACTCAGTTAAATGATATGCCACTTCCAGTACATTGTCAGAGGGAGAATGTAGATCCCAGGTCTTCCTGACTTCAAGACTTTCTCTCCACTGTAGTATTCTGCATCTTAAGTGTGACATGCTTACAGACACAACTAGTTCTATATTTGAAGCCTCTCCAGTTTGATAGTTTTTGCCAGGGCTTGCCCCCTGCCCTACCCTTAGTCTTCAAAAATTCCTCTCCATTTACCCTGATTAAGCATTAAAGTAGACTCAAATGCAAGATATATGTATGAAAATAATATGAAATGTAAATATAATGAATAAATGTCAAAGGTTAAAGGGTTGGAATTTGTCCATCAAATTTATAATAGTGGACACTTAAAAAGAAATAAAAAAAGAAAACTAACAGAGGTCAAATCCTGAGGTTCCTCATTTGGGTCCCACAGACACCCAAGGTGTCCATAAATAGATTTCAGGAGAGATATGAATTTGGATGGAAATACATCTTTATTGTCACTAACCTCTAACTGAAATTTAGCACTTTCTTCAACTATGAATTTAGACTACAAAGATTCTAAGAAATGGTCTATAACTTTCAAGAGATTTCCAACATCTGCTCAAGTAATCAATAAAGACCCAGCTGTGTAGGGAGAAAGACCAAGACTGAAGATATGCACACAATCTGCTGTGAGGCAAATCAGTGTAAAATAGTGACAAGAGCACTGGCTTAGGAGACAGAGGCTTCAGATCCTATCTCACACTTATTAGTGCATGACCTTAAGCAAGTCATTTAATTGGGGGGGGGGGCTCACTCATTTCTTCTGAAAACCAAAAAAAAAAACCAGATTAGATAACCAGTGAGGTTCTTCAAACCTCTGTTTCAGTAGTATACTTCAATGCAGAAGAAGAGGAACCATAGAAAGAAAAGTAGCTGCTGGCGGGTAGAGAAAATATCTTAAAATTCTTTGGGATGAATGAGTAACCTGGTTTTTTTAGGCATTTTAAACGTGAGCATGCACTAATTTGTATGATGGATAAGCATACATTTCTCTTCTAAGAAATGTCCTTTAGCTACATCTATTTTCTATATTGCAATTTATTCAACAAATCTCTATTCCTTAAAAGTTTTTTACTTTTCTCAAAATCTTTTCTAAAGGTCATGAAAAATGGTTTGCAGTTTTTAGAAGTGAGGCATTTCAGATTTTCAGAACCCCAATAAAGTTATAATTTAGAAGAGTCTAATTTTACACCAATTTTATGATTACAACATAAAAATGCAGAGTTAGAGCCAGAAGGAAGGAATCTGCATTAAGTCTTAACTACCATGAATGTTAATGGGAAAGGAAGTAATGTAAAAAGCCAAGGCAGGTTAGTTTATATCTAAAGAAACACAATTGGTATGTGTAACCCTATCAAATAATGTACTGAGGCAACTTAAAATATTAGAGAACACAAAAAGCAGTGAAAACTTAAATCTACGACTAAAACAAAAAAGCATTTTAGCCAAGAGCTTGAACCTCTTGGAAAAATCACCTTTTAGCACAGGTGAATAATTAAGCTACTTTTTATCTTGGTTCTTTTTATTCTTCTTGTCTTTATTCTTTCTTATTAACATTTACTAGGAGATGTATGTACTTGTTTGCACATATGTTATGAATTATATTTATAGGTGTGTGTGTATGTGTGTGTGTGTATGTATATGTGTGTGTGTGTGTGTGTGTGTGTGTGTGTATAGGATGATTCCCTTCATAGCTTAAAAGGCACTTTACAAATCCTCACAACAGACCTGTGTAGTAATATAGTAAACTATTATTCCCATTTAGGAATGAGGAAAGAGACTGAGAGGAGTTAAATGATTTGCTTAAGGTCATACTGCTAGTAAACAGCAGAGTCTATACTCAACCTAGATAAAGAGATGACAAAAAAGAGAAAAAGAAAGTGATTATAATTATACTTTTGATTAGACATAGATTATTGAATTATTAGTAATTTGTATACTTGTAAGTTTTTAAATAATTTCCTTTTAAAAGTTCAAATTGGTTGGCTGGTTGTAGTCCTTTCTTAAAAAGTACCAAAAAGACATCACTATGTTAGAGTCAAGTTACAAGTATCTGACTATGACTGAACAGACCCATACAAGTTCAGAATGTCTACCATTGGTCAGGCTCAAACAGGCTATATGAACATTTGGGGTAGATTTTCTAAATTTGCACATCTCATGCTTCACTTGAGCTACTTCAATTCTGCTTTGCTCACAGAACAGAGCACCTTCTCTGATGAGGGCAGGCCACGCTGGGTAGTTCAGTGACAGGGTCTCGACCATGTCACAAAATCAGTTCCAAAGTTTTTAAAAGAAACCTTGAAACTGGTCTTGTATAGTTTTTTTTCCAATCACCATATAAGTATGTTTCTCTGTAAAATAATCTTTTTTGTTGAGCCTACTTGTAAGATTTTAAATAATTTGCATATTTGAGTTGTTTTAAATAATTTCCTTCTAATAAACAAATTTATAAACAACATTTATGTGAAAAAATATTATATGTTACTATTTATTAAGTAAATTACTAAATTATTTAAGAAGAACTATTATAACTTTTCTTGGAAAAGTGGAAAAGTCTTGTGAAACTTGAAAGATCTAAAGGATTTTTCCAAATTTAAGTCATATTCCTAAAATGGCTGACAGTAGTATCTGTATCATGAACCAAGGACAAACCAGACTCAATGAGGAAAACAGATTCAAGATTCTACAAAGAGCTAAGCAGAAATTTATACCATCCCTCAGAGTAACATCTTCAGGAATACAGCAAAAGGACTTCTAGGAGCTATAAATGATCCTTTTATCACATGCTCTCTCAGCTTGAACATTCTTATATCTACACTGTATATATTGTTGATAAAGTGTTACAAATTTTTTGGGAGAATGTATCAACTACATACCAAATTAGTAAACACCCCCTTTTTTAAAAGCTAAGTCTAGCTAACTAATTAATATTGATTGATGATTATAGCCCAAAAGGTTGGGGCCAATGAAGTATTTAGCATTAGAAGTGCAAATATGAATGCTTCAAGGATACCCTGAGATGCCTGGGAGGACATACTCTAGTGACCTGATGTCATGGGGATGGGGGGGGGTCAGTCTTTTCTCTCTCTCTCTCTCTCTCTCTCTCTCTCTCTCTCTCTCTCTCTCTCTCTCTCTCTCCCCCTCTCTCTCTCTTGCTCTCGCTCTCTCTCTTGCTCTCTCTTTCCTCTCATAGACAAATACACACAAATATGTATGAAAAAATACACACATGATCTCCTTGGTTTCTAAGAGCAACCTTGTGAGTTAAAAACCACTGTTATTTTATATGGATTTTACAAATAGGGAAACTACCACTTAGAAAGTTTTTGCAACTTGCCCATAATGTCAGAGACATGTTTCAAATCTATTTCTCCTGACTCCCAACTTTTTACAATTATATCCCACAGCTTTTCATTTCACAAGTTGGAGATCTGGAAGAGGTACAATCTAGACACGATGGTCAGTCTCTATAGATGTAAGAAGGAAAGAAAAGACAAGATGAAATAAAGGAATACAAAAAATGATGAAGAAAAGAGTGCAAGATAAAACTGGTAGAGGACTAGTACTCAGTTTTTATCAAAATAAGGAAAGGAAAAGATGGGCTATAAGTATACTTTCAATATAATTTATTAAGAACTTATATGCTTTTATTTCAATATTTCTTGCTGAAGAAATTGTTTCAGGTCCAAGAATTTTGAGTTGTGTGAGTTCTTTCAGTTCTATAATAACAATAAATTGGGGAAGGACTAAAGTGTCCTTGGGACTAAAGTGTCCATGGGATATATGGGAAGTAGTTCCTTTAGGAAGGGATACTCTCTATTAAAAACAAAGAAAAGAAAGGGTATTCTAAAATATCATAAATGGCAGGCCAAACATATATGTATTTTTACCTAGCAGCAATGAGGTTTTCTGAGACACAGTAGCATTATCCAAAGCAAAGTTCTCTATCTGTGAACACTTCTCTCACTCTGGATTTATAGCTTCACACATTCTATGGGGGCAAGAATAGCTCTTTAGAATTTTAGACTTCCTGCATTCACAAAAATTGTTAGTGTTAACAAAATGATTAAGAAACATAACAAGCTCTCTAAGAAGTCAAAATAAAGTCTATTAAGTCATATTTCTCTTCAAAAGCATACTTTTGTTGTGTTGTTTACTTAATAATCTTATCTATCTAAACTCTTGAAGTGGGTACTGGGATCTTTATTACTTTCTTCCCCAAGTTGATTTGGATAATTTAAATAATTCCACCCAAATACCTGAAGAGAATAAATTGAAAAACCATTTTATATATGTATACATATATACATACACACATATGTATACATATATATATGTATAGACAACTAAATGAAAAGTAGTTATTTCACCAAAAAGTGAAGAGTGAAATGGATTTGATATCCTGTCTGAATTTGAACTATGTAAAAGAGATTTTCATTTAATGTTAGTAATAGAATTTCACTCTGGTATTAAATATAAATACATACAAAGACTACTGTGACAAAGGACATTGTCACATTGTCACAAAGACTTATTATCTAAGTGGTAAGTTGACTAGGATTCGAAGTATGAAGGTTCTCTACTAATATTCTCTTTTATTCATTTTGTTCCCACCCAGGTTTAAAGGCTCTAGTAAACTTATCTAGTTTCCAAACTTTGATAAGTGAGTCAACAGACTTGTCTGCTAGCAAATCAAATCTACAAACAACACTGAAACAAAGATATTTTTTCATAACTACAATAAAGCAACCTATGTAATCATATCCCTACTGAATACGATTTCATTTCATTTCACAGAGTAGTTTTGATCTTGATTTCCTCACAACTCCCATAAGGAAAAGTCTGAGCAAAATCTGTCTGGGGAAGAGGCAGCAAGATTGCAGCAAAGACAGAATAAGCATTTATGCTCAGATTTCCAGTCATTCACAATTAGCAGTCATTCTCAGTCTCTTACAATTAGGGAAGTTTCCTCATCTCTTGGTCATATAAACTGACTAAAACATCTCCTGACTTGATATAAAGCTATCATTTTCATTTCTTCTTTCCTTATCTTTCTGGTCAGTGTTAATGGTGATAAGACCAAAATGACATCACTATGTTAGAGACAAATTACAGCATGGCCAAGTGTGGCCAGTCAGACCAGTATGACCTTGGAATGCTCTGCCACAGGTCACACACAAATAGTCCATGTGAATACCTAGGGAGTTTCTTCTAAACTTAATATATCTCACATTTCCTTTGAGCTGCTTCAATTCTGCCTTGCTCATAAAGCCCAGCAGCCTCTCTGATGAGGGCACATGATGCTGGGTGGTCCTGTGCCACTGTCTCCCCATGCATTTTGACCAGTAGTTCCCATCTTGCTATATATCCATCTATCAAGTTTCTTCAGCCCAAATTGTGCTTGGAATATTCAATATCCTGGCTTATATCTTGCAAAGGGATAAGAGAAAGTATAGAAAGGTATGGTAAAGCTCCCTGTGACTTTCTACCAATCAAAAACCTTTATTGAGCATTTACCATGTGCTAGGCAGTTAACTTTGGAAATACAAAAGGAGGCAAAAGCCATTCCTTGCCACCAAAGAGCTATCTACAGAGACCCAGTAATGCTGCAGAATCACAGCAGAGAGCAGAAAAAACAACCAAAGTATTAGGAGACTTCACTGTGGGATTTGGGGAGCTAAGAATATACATATACATTATATATACATATATATATATATATACATATACATATACATATGCATATACATATACATATACATATACATATACATATACATATACATATACATATACATATACATGACTTTCTCTTTTTCTTCAAGAAAATCTCTTCAATACTAAGAACTATGCATTTGGAAATGGTGATTTGGTATAATTAAAACTAAGTCAAGAAAATTTTGATAGCAACTCCAAAATTAACAAAGGTTCACTAGTACAAAATTTTTACTTCCAAGAGTTTATTTGGGTTAGAAATGGAGCACACAGGGGCAGCTAGGTGGCACAGTGAATAGAGCACCAGCCTTGGAGTCAGGAGTACCTGGGTTCAAATACGGCTTCAGATACTATTACCTAGCCATGTGGGCTTGGGCAAGCCACTTAAACCCATTGCCTTGAAAAATCTAAAAAAAAGAAAGAAAGAAAGAAAGAAAGAAAGAAAGAAAGAGAGAGAGAGAGAGAGAGAGAAAGAAAGAAAGAAAGAAAGAAAGAAAGAAAGAAAGAAAGAAAGAAAGAAAGAAAGAAAGAAAGAAAGAAAGAAAGAAAGAAATGGAGCACACAGGTAACCACCTTTTTCTTCCTGGACATTTTCCCTTCTCTGAGTTTTCAAGATACTACTCTTCCTCACAGTTGCATGATCACTCTTCCATTTCTATTGTTGTGTCAATACCTGCATAATATCCCCTAAATATAGTTGTTCCCAAGGTTTCATCCTAGGCCTTCTCCCTCCTACACTCTCTTGGGAATCTCAATCCCTCTCATGGGGTTAACTGTCATCTCAATAAAGATGATAGGAGAAAGAGAGAGAGAGAGAGAGAGAGAGAGAGAGAGAGAGAGAGAGAGAATGATGAATGGCTCCATTTTCTCTCCTGAACTTCAGTCTTGAATTACCAATTGCCTAAGAAGTATTTCTTCTCTTTAGCATTTTAAGCCCTACACATCTGGACCCTAACCAATCTTTTAAGCCTCTATGGACATTCATCACGACTCCACCTATTCTACAAACTGGTTCTTCCTCTATTTTCACACATTACACTCCATTTCCTGTCTCCTTTGCACTAGCTATCCACCATACCTATAACTATTATGAATGGAACACACTCCCCCTACTGACTACTTTAGCTCTTAAGCTCTCATAAGTAAGACTTCATTTGTCTCAAACTCTAGGTACTACAAAAGCAATCAGTTTCTTCATTTAGTGACTCACCTTTCACTTACAAGGTAAAAACTCATCAAATCTATTCTATGACTTCCATAGTCCTCATTTAATCATCTCATAGTATCTAAGCAGTTAGATTTTTTCATTTTTATGAGTTTTACACTCTTAGATTTAAAATAGTTGCAAGCAGATGAAGAACACAATAGCCTAACAGCTCCTGTCATTTATCAGGTTTCAGAGAAACTATTTCCACAATCTGTCTTTTAAATCTGTTTCTTCAAATTCACATTTTATCAGTATTTAATAAAGAAAAGTTCTCTTCCATTCACATGAAAAAAGAGACATCACCCTTCATCCTTAAGAAATTGATCTGAGGGCAGAGAACAAACATGGTAGCATACAGGCAGAAACCCAGCTGAACTTTCCCAACATTACCTTACAAACTTTAAATAACTTCTCAAATAAAATTTTGTAGCAGCGGAGTCAACAAAAGGTCAGAGCGAAACATTTTTCCAGCCTAAGACAACTTAGGCAGTTGGCAGGAAAGATCTGTTACATGAGATGAGAAACAGCTCAGAGCAAAGCAAGAGCACCAGCAGTAGCCACAACAGCAGTAATGACAACAGCAGCAGCTTCAGAAGCCCTTAGTCCCAAATCAAGAAGGGAGCAGAACAGCTAGTCAGGAAGATACTGCAAGGCAGCCTTACTGGCACTGGGTGCAGTTGATGCTGAATGGCAACTCTATTAATACACACTTGCAGTTCTTGGTCACAGTTCTAGAGTGGAAAGGAGCTCTTAAAGTTGGTAATAAAGTGGCAGGATCACTAGTCACAGCACCACAGCCAAGGGGAGCTCTGGGGGCTATGACTGCAGAGAACCAAGGGTCTTTCCTAAGTTAAGATCAGATCAAAACAGCAGTAACCACATTTTTCTCTAGATCGTACCTTGGAAGCACTAAAAATTCACAGACACCCAAAACTATCTCTGAAATGGCAATGCAAAAAAGTCTGAAGCTTGGTACAATGCCTTCCTATTCCAGGTGGGCAAAGACCAACTTTATCTTTTTTTTTTTTTGGATTTTGCAAGGCAATGGGGTTAAGTGACTTGCCCAAGGTCACATAGCTAAGCAACTAATCAGTGTCTGAGACTGCATTTGAATTCAGGTGCTCCTGCCTCAAAGACTGGTTTTCTATCCTGTACTACCCAGCTGATCCTGCAAAGGCCAACTTTAATGTTATGGTCAAAATCAAGAAAAAGAGTAGAAAATGAGGAGAGAGAAAGAGAGAAGGAGGGGGGGGAGAGAGAATGAGAGAGAGATTGTCATAAAAATATGGTACATGAAAGGGAAGATCAAGACATTAACTCTGAAGACAAAAATATGAAAGCATCTACAAACAAAGAAAACTGATAATTGGATCCAAGACAAACAAGAATTTCTAGAAGCTTTCAAGAAAGATAAGAATGATAAATGAAAAAAATAGGGAAATAATCAAGGGTGATGTGAGATAATCATAAAAAAGAGAATTAACAACCTGATTAAAAATCCTGAATAAAAATAACATCTTAAAAACAGAATTGACCTAATGATAACAGAGGCATAAAAATTCACTGAAGAAGACAACTCCTTAAAAAAAAGCAGCATTGACCAAATGGAAAAAGAGGTACAAAAGCTCACTGAAAAGAATAATTCATCAAAATATAGAATTAGATAAAAGTAAACTAATGACTCCAAGAAACATCAAAAAATAATAATACAAAGTCCAGAGAATGAAAAATAGAAGATATGTGAAATATATGTACTGGAAGGTCATCATCAAAAAAACATAGTATTTCATGAAATTTTTAATGCAAACTGTCTCCTAAAAAAAAGATATCAAAATGAAAACTCCCAGGAAAATTATAGTCAACTTCCACAGCTCCCATGCAAGCAGCCAGAAAGAAGCAATCCAAATATGATGGAGGCAAGGAACAGAGATCTTGGAATATGGTATTCCAAAAATCAAAGGAGGCAGGATTATTACCAAGAATACTCTACCCTGCAAAATTTAAGGGAAAATGCATATTTAATAAAACACAGGGTTTTCAAGTATTCCTGACCAGAACTGAAAAGAAAATTTAATATTTAAATATAAAACTCAAGAGAAATATAAAAAGGTGAATATGAAAGAGTAATCATAGAAGAGTGAATAAAGTTAACTGTTTATATTTCTATGTGAGAAGATGACACATGGAACTCTTAAAACTTTATCATTATTAGAGTAGTTAGGAAAAGTCTACATAAACAGAGGACATGAAGGTGAGTTGATTATGTCAGAATAATCTCAAAAATAACTGAAGAGTCTCATCCCTTCAACCATTCGCTGGAGGATGGAAAAGGTAGAGTGGAGAAATTTTTTCCATAAAAAAGGTTTTCAAGGAAAAGTTTTTATACTGGAGAAGAAAAAATTGTTTCAAAGAGGGAAGAATATATTCACATTCATTGGATATAGAACTCTATCTAAGTGGATAAGGAAATAAGAGGGGAATGGGAGGAGAAATATGGGAGAGGGTTAAAGGAAGGTAGATTAAGGAAGGCAGTGGTCAGAAGCAAAATTTTTGAGAAAGGACAGGATAAAAACAGAGAGAAAAGGATAAACAGAAGAAAATAGGATGAAAGGAAATAGTTACTAATTATAACTGTGAATGTAAATTGAATGGAATGGATTCCCCATAAATAGAAATAGATAGAATAATGCATTAGAAACTAGAGTATGTTGCTCACAAGAGATACGATTGAAAGAGAAAGACAAATAGAGGTAAAGGGCTGCAGTAGTATCTACTATGCTTCAGCTGAAGTAAAAAAGACAGGGTTAGCAATCATCATCTCATACAAAACAAAACAAAAGCAAAAACAGACCTAACTAAAAGAGATAATCAGAAAAAACACACTTTGCTAAAACATCTAATGGCAGTGGTACTCCATATCAATAAAATTTAGAGCAAGTTTCTCTGATGAAGGCCTCATTCTCAAATATACAAAAAACTGAGTCAAATATGTAAAAATACAAGCCATTCCTCAATTAATAAATAATCAAAGGATAGGAACAGGAAGTTTCAGAAGAATAAATCAAAGCTATTTATAGTCATATAAAAATGCTCTAAATTACTATTGATTAGAGAAATGCAAATTAAAACACACCTATCAAAAATGACAAATGCTGAAGACTATAAGGACAAAGAGGTACACTAAAAATTGTTGCCGGAGTTGTGACCTGAAGTTCCAGCAGTTTGGAACTACGTCCAAAGGACTATAAAAGTGTACATACCCTTTGATCCACAGTACCACTACTAGGACTGTATCCCAAAGAGATCAAAGAATGAGGAAATGGCCCTATATTTACAAAATATTTAAAGCAGCTCTTTATGTGATAGCAAAGAATTGGAAATTGATGGGATGTTCATCAATTGGGGAATGGGTGAACTAGATGTGTCATAAAATTGTGAAGGAGTACTACCATGCTGTAAGAAATTACAAGGGGCTGCTTTCGGGGTAAAAAAAAAAGGCAAGAGTTACATGAACAGATAAAAAGTGAAGTGAGAAGAACCAGTTAATCATTGTGCACAGTAAAAACAATGTTTTAAGGATGATCAATAGTAAAAGACTTGGCTATTTTGATGAATAAAATGAACAAGACCATCCCAAATAACTCATGAGGAGAAAAAAAATGCTATCAATCTCCAGAGAAATAACATGAACTTTGAGTGAAAACTGATGTATGATTATCTCACTTTTTTTGCTTTTTGTTTGAAATGTGGCTTGTATTGAAATGTTTTGCTTGACTTCACATTGTATAATTAACATTTATCATTTTCTTTGGCTTCTCAGAAGGTGAGTGGTAGGAGGGAGGGAGGAAAATTTGAAACTCAAAATTTAAAAAGAAAAGAATGTTTAAATCATTTTTCAAAAATAGACAACTTGAGCCTTTATTTTTATCCACAGTTCATTTTCTGCACCAAACAGTATATATCAGAAATTGGTTATTTATTCATGAATTTTGGCAGTTTTTAGTAAACCAAACTTTTTCTCTAGTACTTTTGGGTATAAAATGGTTTCACTAATGAAAGAAGCAATACTTTATGTAGTTTATTAATCTATTTCTTATTTGTGCAAAAATACATTTTCTACACCTTTCAGCACTAAACTGCTTTATATAAAAGGACAAAATAACTAAACTCAACAGTACCTTATACTTATGTAGGTTCTTGTCTTTGATGAGAAGTGATATTGTCAGATATGCACTTTTGCAAGATGACTTTGA
The DNA here is from genome assembly GCF_037893015.1 of Macrotis lagotis. Taxonomy (NCBI): domain Eukaryota; kingdom Metazoa; phylum Chordata; class Mammalia; order Peramelemorphia; family Peramelidae; genus Macrotis; species Macrotis lagotis. The sequence goes on along the minus strand of NC_133661.1, from coordinate 143,833,509 downwards.
AAACTGATGATGGATTGGAGTGGAGAAAGACTTGAGGCACAGAGACCAGTAAGAAGACTATCTTGCCTTCTGATCAATATAGTTCAGGCATGAGATAATAAGAATTTATGCTAACATAAGGGTTGTGAATGGAGAAACAAGAGTTTGTAAAGGTACAAATAATAAGACTTGACAACAGATTGGATATGGGGGTTATGCAAATAAGGAAAATCAAAAATGACTTCAAGATTTCAAGTTTAGACAATTGAGAGGATGATAGTTCCATTGATAATAAAAGAGACATTTAGAAGGAAGATTTGAAGGGAAAGATAGTGAGTTCTGTTTTGGACATGACCAGGTGGCAAATTTAGAGATGTAGCATTACTTCCTTGGCAAACCTGCATTCTCTATATATATATATTCCCAAAGTTTCTGCTTTCTGGAAATATGGGAAGAGACTGCATATGCAAGAGAAATTCTCCTTTCTAATAATATCAAAACTTAATTCTATCTGGCCAGTAGAAAATTCAGGGCACTACAATTATTGAAAGGAACCACTCTTAGCAGAAACTCATCAGTACTTCAGTCAACATCTGGGCTCACTGTTATTGGTGTTCCCTCCATACTTGGAGAAAACAACCAGTTCATATCTTCCTAACCTTAATAATTCCTGTCCACATTCTTTGAAAACTAGTTTCTACTATAATTAGTAGGTAGATATGAGTAAATAGTCACAAGTTGACAGATTCTTAGAATGGATGCCCTGGAAGGGGCTTTAGAGAAATCTCCTGCCAATCATTCATTCTACATATGGGGAGATTTAAGCCCAGAAAGGCCAGGCAATTTTCCCAATGTCACAAAGCAAATTGATGGAAAACTAAGGTTAGATTCTGAATCTCCCAAGTCCCATTCCAGAATTCATGACTCTATATCAGGCTGTCAGATAGAAGATACACTAATAACCTGAGCCTAACATCCATTATATACCTCTAAATCTGTTTTTGAAAAATAGAAATAATCACAGAACTCTCACAGCCAAATGAAGTGCTTTGATCTCCATTACAAAATTTAATAAAGTTCTAAGAAACTAATTTTAAAATGCTTTAGATTGTTAATTGCATTCAAGGTACATTGCAAAAAAGAAAGCAGAAATATAATGCTGTGTCACAATAGCTTTTCAATATGTTAAAAATCTATAGTATATAAAATCTCCAGGAGAAAGGTAGATTACTTAAATAATATCATATGTTTTTACTTTCATAAATTACACTAGCACATCATTATAATAACAATACTCACTACTCTCCAGAGAATGAGCTTCAGTATAAAATAGGTTATCTTGGCTCCTGTGATGGTATTCTAGTTACACAAAGAACTTCATTACAAGGTAGTCCCATGCAATGGACCAGGGAGCATTTATAGAAAGATAGTGTAAATATTACCATATAAATTTACCCTAAATCTCGACAGTTTACTACAGTGTATGACAAAGACTTCTGTGGGAAAAAGGGGCATGGATCTATGAAAGCCTAAGTTTAAAGAAAAAAACAAAACAAAAAAAAAAAAGATTCACAGATAAGGATATAAAAGTAGAAATAAGGGGAAACACTATATCCAAAACTATAGGAAATTACTATACTATAATAGTATATAGAAATATATTCCTAGAAGTAATAAGCTTGGAAATGTAACTTAATTTTTAGTTTTATTTATTTCAACCTATTCTTGGCATCACAGCTAGTACAATGAAGAGCTAGGTCCTCTTACTCCAAATCCAGGACTCTCTCTCTCTCTCCACTATACCAGATAAAGAACATGTTCAATGTACTTTAAATAAATTTGATATGTGCAGTGAAAAAGATGTATTTTTAAATTTTAGATAGTGTGATGCTAAAATTTCTCATGATGTCCAGGGAAATCACCACTATACATAATCAGAAGCTATATTTCTTTGATTTCTTTGATTGGAGGAGAGGATAAAAAGGGAGGATCAGTTATTATACAAGTTTACCAACCAAAACCAATTTCTAATAGATTGACTAAAACTTCCAAATCAATATAGTAAGTAGAGGTGAACCTGAGCAACCGATGAGATTGTATTTAGTGAAGGCTTTGAATCTTAGCTCCAAAATTATAGTCTCAAAATCTCATTCTTTTCTTCACAAGTACATTGAACCAAGAGTCTTCTACAATGGCTGCTACAGATCACATCTACTAGATTTAGCTTTGGTCTGTAAACAAGCTTTGAAATTAATACTCCAATTAAGATTAATGATCACACCTGTATCAATTATGGGGTTTCAAGAGTCAGTTTTACTTTGACCTCATTAAAATAACTATATGCTGGATTTAGAGAACAAAGCCATTACTAGAAAAGAAAAACCATGGTATGATTGGATGGGTTTTTTTTGAGTGGGCAAATTTTTTCTAAAAATTCAAGGGCAAATAGAAAATTTTGAGAGAACCTCAAATAACTTTTTGTATCTAGAATTATTATGCCATTTTTTTACAACAGATGCAGTAAAATGAAGTTCACAAGTCAGTTCAACTGAGTCTTCTGTTTTATCTACAAATTTATCAATTCCAAAATAGATTTTAATATCTCTTTTTTTAAAAGCTACAGATGCTACAGATGCATTATATTTTCATTTTTAAAAGATATTGTAGAAAATTCCAAACATTAAATCTTAGCAACAATCTATTAAAGAAAGCAATACCTCCTCATAGAAACCTCTGCAATATGTTACCCTGGAAACATCTCTGGTTTCACTCCATAGGAAAATACACACACACACACACACACACACACACACACACACACACACACACACACACACACACACACAGAAACTTTAAAAGCTATCCTCCCAATTTGAGAATTTAGGAAGAATGTGCTACAGATACATTACACGTCCATTCAATATTTTCCCCAAAATAAAGATGGCATAGTTCCACCAGGTGTGGAAATGGAAATATATGTGTGCACAATAGGTAAAAGTGAAGTCAAATGAAGGCTGATTCTATATCATCCTGTGTAAAGGAGAAAAAAAAATATTTGGAAGGAAAATGGCTTTAGATCAAGCCTACCTTTTCCATAGGCTTTTCAATTTTCACATTTGAAAACTATGGCAGTTAACTGTCACAAATCTCCTCACTCAGCAAATGTGGTGGCAAGCTAAGAGCAAAGGAGCATAGATCTCCCAATGGAGCAGTCCATTTGTTGCTCTCTGCAATTGTGAGGATTTTTGTATTGCCTGTGTGCATTACAATCTGTGCCTACTGTTCTAATCTTATTTTATTACCTCCAACACAACCTGTCTGGTAATTAAATTTGTACCAAAATCCTAATCTCATCTCAAGGACCTATGAAGCATGTGGGTCTACTCGGTTTCAGGAAAAACAAAGTTCCATGCATGAAAGCAAATCATTTAAAAAACTTAGCAATAAACACCCTAATGGGGAAGAGTTTAGTCAATTGACCAAGGAAAGCCTTCAGCCTGAAAACTCATGATGAACTGCTCTATTCATGGATATAATTAAACACCCCCATCTGTGGGATTTGGGAACCAACTTCCGAAAATTCTGCAGGGAGAAGGACTCAGACATTTCACCTACTGCATAACTACAGATTAATTTTTCTGAACCAATCCATCACATTGTGATTTCTACAGGTAAACTGGCAAAAAAGCCCCAATGTTTGGTAGACCGGCATCTGTTAGATAACTAACAAGGTTATGTTGTTCAATAGCTCGCCCAATCAATACAGATTAGGTGTTTGTTTTAGAAGAGTGTAATTATAGCTGGTGTTGGAATATGGAAGGGCAATTTAAAATTCCGAGTTTTGCGGTTTAGCAGCAATTTCCCGTAGGTCTTGCTAATGCACTAACCAAAAAAAAAAAAAAAAAAAAAAAAAGGCAGACAACGTTACCCTATGCACCGAACTTGGGGGCTATTGTGATGTTCCTGGGGTTCTGTGGCAATTGCCCCTTCTCAGACATCTTTCCCAAGCGTGCACCTTGCTGAGCATGACCCGACACCTCCAGATCATCCCCATGGGGCCGGACACCATTCGCAAGTCCACCTCCTCCCGTACTCTGAACCCCCATCCGCACTTGGTGCCCGTCGCAAGTTTCTCTCAGCTGCCAACTTTCTGGGTGCTGAGTGTCCGAGATGCCACCGGGAGGGAGCGAGGCCCGGGGAGGGATGAATCGGGTAAGAGAAGGGAGAGGAGGAGACGGATGGTACTCACCGAGAAGCCGGCCCAGAAGGGGCAGGAATGCCGGACCCTGGCTGAGGTGGTCAGGGCCAGCGCCGCGAAGCTGACGGCCACGATGAGGCATCCGAGCACCATCTGCGTGACCCCGAGAGCCAGCATGATCCGGGAGCGGGTCCGGTACTCGCGCAGGCGGGAAAGGCTGCGGGACAGGGCGGCGGGGCTCAGCGAGCGGGGGCCGGCCACGGCCAAGCCCGAGCCAGCCCCGGCCCCGGCCGGCGGCATCCCGGGCGCTCGGCGGGCTCCGGGCGGGGCCGCGGCTGCTCGGGCGCTGACACCGCTTCGCCCGGGTCCTCCGCCGAGGCGCAGCCGGGACCCCCGGCCCGGGCGCCCCGAGCCGCGTCTGCCCGGGCGCCCCGAGCCGCGTCTGCCCGGGCGCGGGCGGTCCCCCCGCGCCTCCGCGGCCGGAGAGGGGACGCCGGCCCCCGGCAGCCGCTCAGGGCGCTCCGCTGCGCCGCTGCTCCGGGGGACTCGGCGGCAAGTTGGGCTTCAGGCGGCTGGGTCCCGCGGCGCGGGCTGCGAGGGCAGGCGGGTCCCCGGGCGCTGCCGCCGGGGCGGGCGACCCCATCCCGCGGCCGCGGCGCCGCCCGGCCGAGGGCGGCTCAGGGAGCCCGCTGCACCGCCGAGGCGCTCCCCGTCTCCCTCTTCCTCCCGCTGCTCTCCCTCTGCCTCACACGCGCGCGGGCACACACGCACACCCTCGGCTCCGGCGCGCCCCCCGCCCCCCGCCGGCGCGCGGCGCCTCCGGAGCCCGCTCCGCACACCCGGGCACGGGCGCGAGCAGCCCCCCGCGCCCCCCGCGCCCCCCGCCTGCGCCGGCCGCCGCCCGGATGTGCAGCCCGCGGCCCGGGCTCGAGGAGGGGCCGGAGGGGACGCAGGTGCCGGGCCGGCCAGTCCGGCCGCCGGCTGGGCAGGAGCGGCTGCGGGCCGCGGGGAGGAGGCGGGCGGCCGCGCCGGAGCCTCCCCGGGCTCGCTAGCGCTCCTCCGAAGCCGCCGAGGCGCCGGCCCCGCGGGAGCCCGAGTCTGGCGCGGGGAGTCGGGGGCGGACCAGGCTGTTTACGGGAGAAGGGGCGGGAGGCTGCAGAAGAGCCGCCGCCGCCTCCAGGGGGAGAACGAGCGGCTGCCACCAGCACCAGGAATCAAGGGCAGCGGCTCCCGCGGAGAGCCGGGGGCCGGGCGGGAGCCCTGGGCAGGCGCCGGGCACCGGCGATGCCCCGCTTCTCCTCTGGGCTGGACTCAGACTGGCCCTTGGCCGGGAAGCCGGCTCCGCCAGATGGGAGAGAGCCGAGCGACCCGACAGGCCCCTGAAGCTCCCTGTCCCGGGCTGGGGGGGGGTGCCTTTGGGGCCCAGGGGCCGCGGTCGAGCTGTCGGGCTGTCCCGAGCTCTTAAACGGCGGGCCGGCGGGCTGGACCGAGTGTCCGCTCCGTGGTGGCCCCGAGGCCCGGCCGGGCGGTGCGCCCTGCGCTCTGCCTCGGGAGCTCACAATGGATCCTCTCCCGAAAGGTGGACGAGGTGACTTCCAGGCTGAGCTTGCCTGGAATCTCCTCTCCAAAGAGGCATTAGGTAACCCCTATATGAAGCTGGAGAAAGGGAAGAAGCTGCTTTGACCTGGGTGAAGCAAACATAGACAAAAAAGGGCGGGGGGGAGGGGGGATTATTCGGGAAAGGAGTAAGAAAAGAGCAAAGGATCAAGGAGACAAGAACGAGGGAATTCAATTCAGAAGATGGGAGATTATAGCATTTCTTATGCCCCCATTCAGGCCAGTGTTTAATGTCAAATATTACGCTGGGCCAATGTAATCCAGCGAATTTGAGGAAAACTCTGGTCGATAGAGTAATTTTAATTTGCAGTCTTCACAAGCAGAAACTGCATGCTAAAGCTTCCTCCCCCAAATTACTCATTTCTAATACGTTAATCTTCTAAAATTAAAGATATTTATTCGGCTGGTTCAGAATTTCACAGGCAATCTCCCCAGAGCTCCTCTCCGAGGATATGAGTATTTCTTTTTTTTTTTCAGCGTGCCCTTTGAGGGACAAGACATCTGCTTACATGACTTTCACAAGCAGGGCTTTTCTTTGAAATAAAAAGTTTCTAACAGTGTCAAGAGCATTAAAAATAAACTCTTAAAACTGATTAAAAGAATTATCAAGTCATCTACTTTATCAGTTGTCAGCATATTTTTATAAGAGAGATAGTTACCTTAGGGCAAGATAAACATTTCTTAGGATCTACCTTATCTTTGATGGGACTTGGGAGGTATTTTGTGGGCCTCTGTATGTAAAAATAACTTTAAGATGACTTTTTAAAAGATTACATTCACATCTCTGCTTCAAAACCTATTAGCAAGCTAGGTTACTGGGTAAGGCACTTTCCAAAATACATTTTCCTCATCTATAAAGTAGGAATAGCATTATTTGCATTTATAAGTTTGTGAGGAAGATACTTTGTGAAGTGTTATGTAATGAATTATTTTACTTGCAAGATTACTTACTGATTTGACCTTAACTTTAAAGTAGAAAGGTCACCATAAGATAGTGGAAGAAATAGAAACTAAGTATAGTCCCATCTACAAATCAGTGTTTCATGGTATTATTAGGGACTACATTTAAGTGTAAATGGAATAGGCAGTCACTATAGAATTTGAGAAACCCTATGCACAAGTAAGAAAGAAGAAAATTGTATCCAAACTCACTTTGTAAATCACAAAGAGCTATCTAATTATAACTATCATCTATTGACTTAGCTTCATTAAGATCAAAATATTAGGAAACTAGCATGAACTGTCAGCTATAAGTATAAGGAATTTCCAGATATGGTTGATAAATCTCTGCACTAGAATCACAAAAAAGTTGTGAGCTCTTCTTCAGAAACTCTAAATCTGAATTTTTTTCCTGGGGGGGGGTGGAGTAGGGAGGAGGGCTTGGTTAGATCTGAATTTGGTCTCAAGTTTCCTTTCAAACACATGAGAGACTTTCAAAGCCTTGATTTTCTCATCTGCAAAATGTGTCTAATACTTACACCAACTCAAAGACATAGTGTAAGTGAAGTGCTCTGCAAGCTGTAAAATACTATAAAAAATATATTATTATTATTAGTTATATTTTAAATGTATTTAAAATCTCACTGATTGTTTTCAACAGGCAAGCAAAGGGACACTGTCTTTTCAAACTCATTGTCCTATTCTTAGAAAGCTCTAAAACTTGGAAGACAACATAGTAATGATTCTTTTTCAATGGAAATTTTTTCATTAGTGTCACTTTTTTTCCTCTGGCTTTCAACCAGTTCAGGAAACAACTTTATGAGCCGTTTATAAACACAGTATCTATCCTTTTCAGAGGAAAGAAGGGAAAGAAGAACTTCCTGTTATTACTTGCCACCCACAGACATATATCTATTACTTAGACAGCCTCTGCAGTATTAGAGAGTCAATGAAGCAGGAGTTTTTTAGCTTCATAGGAAAAAGGTAATTCTATATTGGAGGCGGGGCCATTCCTTTGTGAAGTTTTGTTTTAGGAACTGAAGATTAAAAGCAAAATTTTATATACAATTAAAACTTTCACCCAGTTTATTACCTATATTGAAAAATAGATTCATTAAACATTTATCTTCTCTGTTCAAAACACTCCAATCTTATCTACAGCAGAAGGTCTTTAAGGTCTTGCCCTCTTCCCAAGCTGCTAGTACAATTCCCCCTGAGATTCTCTTCCATATACTCTCTAGATAATTGAATTGATGGATAGATAGATAGTTATAGATATTGTGTATTTTCCTAGATATTTACAAGTTGCATTCCCTATTAGAATACGAGCTCCTTAATGGCAGGTACTTTTTTTTCCCCATTTATTTTTACCTATCCTTACTGCTTAGCATAATGCTGGTATATAATAAGTGTTTAATAAATGCTTTTCAGCTGTTTTCTGGGGAAGGCCAAAAATAAATAAGATAGTCTAGTCTTCGTCTTCAAAAATCCCTATCAAAAAAATTCTTGGAATAACAATGTTAACATAATAAAAATATAACAAATGAAGGAAGAAGTTCAAATAATTATTCATATCAAACAGTTTAAAGTAATTAGGAAAAGACTATAAAAGTCTCAATATTTTAAAATAACTGTGAAAGATATTTCTGTCACTTAGAACGAGTTTATATTAGACGATTCATTTCAGGGTCTCTAAAGTTGCTTGTTTGGCTCTTTTTTCAAGAGGCTTACTTATCAGCATTTATAAATATTATTTTACATCTGTGAGAACCACCTGATCAAAGCCAACAAATCATTCTGGATTACGCAGGAAGGACAATGAATGTGTGAAAAAAAATCTACTTAGATTAATTCTACCAGCATTTCTGCAGACTTGCATATTTTAATGATTCAATATAAAAAATAAGCAGCTATTCATATGCATACACACTGACACTAACAAAATAATACATGAAAGAAATGTTTCTCCTTTAGGGAAAAAGTACTAGAGTTATGAATCATGCACACAGAATGTGCATGATTCTCATCCATCAGTTTAAGAGGGAAAATGGAGCTAAATTTATCATTTGGTTTTTGAAGTATGATGTTCACCTTCTTCCAGAACTCCTTGACTAACTTTTTTAAAGGGAAAACTAAAACAGTGACTATCTCCCCTCAAAAAAAATCTTTGATAATGTAAATATTACATTTTTAAAATTAAAATCCTAAAAAAATCTATGATTCTGACTTAATGCTACTCTAATTGTTTCTACCCAATAGCTGCAAATCACAAATTAAATTTTATGGGTAAATAGTGATCATTATAAGTAATGAAAAATAAAGTAGCATCAAAATCCCAAAAAATTTTGTCTTTTATGGTGGAGAAAGGCCTTTACCATGTGACTCCATTTTATTTTCTTACCCTTATTTCCAGTTATTTTTCTAAACCTTCCATTGTAACCAAGTTGATTTTTTCAGTCTCACGAACATACCTTATACCTTTCTTGTTCTGTCCTTTGACTGATACTGTGGAATGTCTGGGAATGACCCTCGTCCTTTCTACCTAAACCCTTATATTTCAAGATCTAGTTCAAATTCCACTAAGTCTGTATAACCACCCAGATCATGGGCAGATAAGAAGTAAGATTAAGCCAAAAGTTCAAGTCAGGCCAAGATGTGATCAGAGTATACAGGCTGACATTCCTGAGAAATCAGTATTGGTAGGGCTAAGTATACAACATACCAGTCCACCCAAAGCAGTGACCTGGGGTGAGGGGGTGGCAGATGAAGCAAAGCTGAACCTCAGCCCTCTCACTCCAAGTCCCTGCCAAAGAGAAATAGTTTAATGTTGACCATCTCAACCTGAATCTTTCTCCTTTCTCTCAAGTCCTGTCAATTAATAACTGCTTTGTAATTGTTATCTTGAACTCATATACTTGTGTGTCTGTAGATATATATATATATATGTGTGTGTGTGTCTGTGTGTGTGTGTGTATACATATATGTCTTTGCTATTTAACTTCATATAAATTTACATCTTGTCTCACTGACTTCATTGAAAGCCTCTTGAAAAAATCACCCACAATTCCTGTCTTCATATACTTTTAGAAAGTATTTGTTAATTTGTTATTAGCATTTGTATTTCATATACCAGACATATCAGTCATCATTTTGTTCTCTTAAATAATAAAATTATTCAATATTGTATTGGAAATCCTAGCAAAATCAATAAGAGAAGAAAAACTAGAAGGAAACCAAAATAGGGAATTAAGTAAGAAAACTCATTTTACAGATGATATTGTGATAAACTTGGAAAACTCAAAGTGTAAAAGTTAGTTGAAACAATAATTCTGGGCACAGTTAAGATGAGTAGAGTAAAGGCAGGAACTCCCATGAGCTCTCCCACAAACTCCAAATACCTTTAAATAATGATTCTAACCAAATTCAAGAGTAGTAGAACCCACAAAAAAAGAATGAGTGAAACAACTTTCCAACCCAAGACAATCTGCAGGAAAGTCTGTTGCACTGGGTTTAGAAAGAGCTCACAATGCAGCCCAGAATGTGCCAAGCAAACTGGCTCCAGACATCCAAGATCAGATCACAGGTCTAGGCACCTGGGTCTGTGGCAGCCATGGCAGTTTCCAGACCTCTCAACCCAGGGATTGTCAAGGACAACATAGCAGGTTAGCAGGAAAACTCTGCTCCACCAGAGTGAGAGCAGAACTCAGTCCAGAGTAGGCCTTGGTGAATACCTGGAACAGAATAGGGAGCCATCATTCTGGGGAGCCAGTGCTGCTTTCATGGCACTCAGCCCACAGATGTTAAAGGGGTAGGGGGAGATTGCCTGTTACTTCACCTAACCTCAGATCCAGGTCACAGTTTGGGGCCCCCAGTCTCAGGAAAAGAAATAGAAGCACAGCAGAACTTACTGCCTGTAGCAGAGCAGGGACCCTTCTCATAGTCCAGGACAGAGAAAAGTGCTTGTGGTCATTCAAAGACCAGAGTACAGGCCAGAAGAGCAGTCACAACCTCTCATTAGACCTTGGAGGAACTGAGAATTTGCAAGTACCTGGGGGATATCCCTAAAAATAACAGCAAAAACCCTCAAAAGTTTGGGCATGTGTCCTCCACCCTGGAAGCAGAGCCACATTTTAACAAAGAGTGAAAATCAAGTCATAGGTTGAAGAGAAAAAAAAACAACCAAAAACAATTTTGGTCCTATGGAGGATCAAAATACACACTCAGAAGATAACAAAGGCAAAGCTTCTGCATCCAAAGCCTCCAAGTAAAGTTAAAAAAAGATTTTGAAAATCAATTAAGGGAGGTGAAGGGAAAATTGGGAAAGGAAATGAGAGTGATGCAGAAAAATCATAAAAACCAAGCCAGGAACTTGGTGAAGGAATTACAAAAAAATACTGAAGAAAAAAATGAAAAAAGCAGTCCACCAGGTCAATGAGGAGAAGAATGTCTTAAAAAGCAGAATTGGCCAAATGGAAAAGGAGATACAAAAAGCTCTCTGAAGAAAATCATTCCATCAAATGTATTTTGGAACTAAATGAAGCTGATGTCTTCCTAAAAATCAAGAAACAACAAGACAAGACAAAAAGGATTGAAAAACTAGAAGAAAATGTGAAATATCTCATTGGAAAAACAACTGCCATAGAAAACAGATCCAGAAGAGATCATTTTAAAATTGTTGAACTACCTAAAAGTCATGACCAAAAAAAGAAGCTTGACTTCATTTTTCAAGAAATTATCCAGGAAAACCACCCCTGATATCAAGGAAGTAAAGGGCAAAATAGGAATCCACCAATCACCTTGTAAAAGAAATCCCAAAATGAAAACTGCCAAAAAAACATTATAGCCAAATTTCAGAACTTCCAAGTCAAGGAGAAAATATTGTAAGCTACCAGAAAGAAATAATTCAAATATCATGGAGCTACAGTCAGGATGACACAAGATTTAGCAGCTTCTACATTGAGGGATCATAGGGCTTGGAATATGATATTCCAGAAGGCAAAAGAGATTGGACTACAACCAAGAATCAACTATTTAACAAAACTGAACATGTTTATTCAGGGGAAAAGATGAATATTCAAGGAAATAGAGGACTTTCAAGCTTTCCTGATGAAATAACTAGAACTGAAGAGAAAATTTGAACTTCAAGTATAAGACACAGAAGAAGCATGGAGAGGATAGAAGGGAAGGGCATATCTTAATGGATAATGATATTGAACTGTCTGTATACCTGTATGGGAAGTAAATACTGATAACTCATAAGAATTGTCTTATTTATCAGGACTGTTAGACAAGGCACAGGAGGAAGTTGAATTTGAAGGTATAATATATTAAAAAGATAAAGTTAAGGGAGGGAGAAAGGAATGTACTGGGAGAAAGGGAAAGGAGAGATAGAATGGGGTAAGTTATTTTACCTAAAAGAGGCAAGAAAGAGTTTTTGCAGTGGAGTGGAAGGGGTGAAGGTGAGGGGGAGTGACCCTTATTCTCATTGGAATTGGCTCAGAGAGAGAGAGAATAACATACACATTCAATTGGGTATAGAAATCTGTCTTAGCCTAGAGGAAAATAGCAGAGGAAAGGGATGGAAGAAAAGGGACAGGGGGAAGGAAGGGTGAGTAAAGGTGATAGAGGGGGTGGGAAAGGATACTCAGATGTGCTACACTTTTGAGAAGGGACAGGGTGAAAGGAGGGAGAATAGAAATGGGAGTGGGGGGAATAGAATGGGGTTGGGGGAGAACAGGATGGAGGAAATACAGCTAGCAATAGCAACTGTGGGGGAAAAAATTGTTGAAACAAATTTCTCTGATAAAGACCTCTCTGATAAAGAGAACTGAATCAAGTTCATAAAAAATAAGAGCCATTCCCCAATTGATCAAGGTATATGAAAAGTTTTCATATGAAGTTATCAGTGCAATCTATTTAAATAGCTTTTTTTACATGTCTTACCTCACTACTGATAGGAGAAATGCAGGTTGGAACTCTTTTAAAGTACTAACTTAAACCTATTGGGTTGGCTAATAGGATAGAAGAAGAAAATAACAAATATTGAAAGATATAGGGAAATTGGGACATTGATGCACTGTTGAAAGAATTGTGAAATAATTCAATAATTCTGTAGAGCAATTTGAAACTATGTCAAAGGGTTATAAAACCAGGCATGCTCCTTGACCTTGGTGTCAAAGAGCTAGAGATTAAGGGGATACCCAACGGTTGGGGAATGATTGAGTAAATTATGGTATGTGATTGACATGAAATGCTGTTCTGTTATGGGAAAAGACCGAGATGCTCCCAGTAAAAAATTTACATGAGCAGATGCAATGAGAGATGTACCTTATACAAAGTAAGAGTAATAATAATAATAATAATGTTTGGCCTTCATTTTCAAAGATGACCATGACCATCAGGTAAGTGATGCCATGACAAGCATGTGAATTGGATTTGAATGAGGGGTGCTGTACTAAGTCACCAGACTCACTTTCTCCTTCAGAATCTTCTGGGTCCAGTGGCCAGATATGAATCAGGACAACTGGAGATGGACCTAGATGGGAGGCAATCAGGGTTAAGTAACTTTCCCAAGATCACACAGCTCTTAAATTTCAGAGGTTAGATTCGAACTCCTATCCTCCTGATTCCAAGGTCAGTGCTCAATCTACTGTGCCACCGGAATGATTGACTGTGAATGAGCTATCATTTCTCAGCAATGTTGTGGCCCGAGGGAACTCCAAAGGACTGAAGATAAAGAATGTTATCCACCCAAAGACAGAACTGATGGTTTCTGAAAATCTACTGAAGCATTTTTTCCACTTTATTTTTCTTGAGGTTTCTCCTATTGTATGTGGAGGGAGGATTTTTTTTTGGGGGGGGGTGTAGTTTACTTTTGCAACATGACTTTTGTAGTAATGTTTTTCATGACTACATATTTTTAGCCTACTCCAAGTAACTTGCTTTCTTGATGAGGGAAAGTGGGGAGAAGGAAGGTAGAGAATTTGGAACTCAAGGTTTTAGAAGTAAATGAAACTTGTTTTGCATGTTTCTGGGGGGGAATTAAAACAAAATAAAAATATAACAAAGAAACAATAATTTCAACCAAGTAAGGCTATTAAATTCACATAAATCATCAATATTCTTACATCACAAACAAAACCCTATAAAAAGAAATAGTCAGAAATACCCCATTTAAAATGTGTAAAATACCTGGTAGCATATCTATCAAAGCATTCATAGGAATTATATGAACAAAATTATTTCTAAATTATATAAATAAAATCAGATTTAAATAACTGGAGAAATAGTAATTGTTCATGGACAAACAGGGTCAATAAAATAAAAACTCTAATTTATATATTCAGTACCATCCCAATTGAATTACCAAAAAAATATTTTACAGAATCAGAAAAAATAACAAAAAAGTTTGGAAGAACAAAACCAAGACTATCAAAGAAAACTAGTAAAAAAAGAGTACAGCAGTAAAAGATTTTTAACTATATTATAAGGTAGTAATTATCAAAACATCTGATTAAGAAATAGAGAGATCAAAAGAACAAAGTAGACATACAATTTACAGAAACAAATATAGTAACCTTGTATTTGATAAATGCAAAGACTTAAAATTTTGGGATAAGAATTCATTATTTGGGGGCAGCTGGGTGTTGCAATGGATGGAACACCAACCCTGGAGGATCTGTGTTCAGATCTGACCTCAGACACTTAATTACCCAATTGTGTGACCCTGGCCAAGTCACTTAACTTCACTGGAAAGTAGTATGGTAGAAACTGGGCATAGACCACTATCTTACCCCATTTACCAAGATGAGATCAAAATGGATATATAAAGATATGAGAGACATTACAAGACAGTTTGAAGAACATGAAACCTATTATTTATCAGACTTATGAAAAGGTTAACGAACTATTTATAGTTCTTGTCCACTATTGAAGAAGATGAAAATGACATCACTAAGTTTAAGACACAAAGTGTGTCCAACTGTGGCTGATCAGACCAATAGGAGCTCAGAAAACTCTACCACAGGTAGGGCACAATCGTCCATGTGAACACCTGGGATATTTATTTTAAGCTTACATATGTCACATTTCCTTTAAGCTGCTTCAATTCTGCCTTCTTCATAGAGTGCAGCATCCTCACTGATGAGAGCACACCATACTGGACAGTCCTGTGCCAGTGTCTCCCAAGCTGTGCAATCAATTCTAAAGTGCTTAAGAGAGACCTTGAGGATGTCCTGATATTACTTCTTCTGACCCTCTTGTGAGTGCATGTCCTATGTGAGCTCTCCATAAAATGATCTTCTTGGCAAGCATTGCTGGCATTCTAATGTATTCCACCCATTGCACTTGCACTTGCTGTGGTAATGTTGGAATGCTAGGCAGTTTAGCATGAGAAAGGACCTCAGTATCTGGTAACTTCTGCCAAATGATCTTCAGAATCTTCCTAAGATAATTTAAATGGAAGTGATTCAGCTCACTGGCATGGTGCTGGTAGATTGTACAGGTTTCAAAGGCATACAGCAATGAGGGTCAGACTAAGGGCTCTGTAGACTTTGGTAGTTAGTTTAATACCTCTTCTCTCCCACACCTTATTTCAGAGCCTCCCATATATTGAGCTAGTTCTGGCAATACATGTGTCAGCCTCATTGTTAATGTATACCTCCCTGCAAAGGAAAGTGAACTTGCTCAGAGTACTCAAAACTTATCCATTGGCTGGTTCCACATATGGTTCTACAAATGGATGGTGTGGTGCTGGCTGCTGGAGCACCTGTATTTGTTTGTTTGGGTTTTTTTTTTGGTGTTTGTTAATTGTTAGACCAAATTTAGCACAAGCAGCAGAGAATCAATTCATACTTTGTGGCATCTCAACTTCAGAGGCTGCATTGAGTATATAACCATCTGCAAATAGAAGATCATGACCATCTCTCCCTCCACTTTGGTCTTGATTTGTAGCCTTTTCAAGCTGAAGGATTTGTCATCATAGTAGTAGCTGACCTTGATGTCATGTTCATCCTTGGTGATAACATGGTTAAAAACATCATGCTAAAAAGCATGACTGTAAGGACAGATTCTTTTCTCCATTGGTGACTGGGAAATCTCAAGAGCGAACAAACTATCTTTCCATTACATTAAATTTAAAAGATTCTGGACAAATGAAACAAATGTAGCCAAAAGCAGAAAAATGGAGAAGAGGGGAACTGAAAAAAGTTTCTTAGATAAAGATCTTATATCTCAAATATATAAAGAATTTTCTTAAATCTTTAAGAGTCAATCCTCAATTGATAGATGGTCAAAATGTATGAATAGGCAGTTTTCCAATAAAGAAATTTTAAAATTGTAGTCATATGAAAAAATGCTCTAAATCATTAAGATTAAATTAAAATAACCATCAAATATCATTTTACACCTATCAGATTGGCTAAAATGGTTGAAGGGGAAAGTGACAAACATTAGAGGGGAAGTGAAAAATTGGAATACTGATTTGTTGTTGGCCAAATTGTGAACTGGTTCAACCAATTTGGAAAGCAATCTGGAATTATTCTCAAAGAGTTATTAAACTCCTATACACTTTGATCCATCAGTACCACTACTAGATCTACTTCCCAAGATGATTAGGAAAAAAGGAAAATAACTAATACATTCTAAAATATTTATAGTAGCTCTTATTATACTGACAAAGAGCTGGAAATTTCAGGGAATAGTAACTGAGGAATGGATGAACAAGTTGTGGTAAATGATTGTGCTGATATACTAAAGTGCTATACGAAATGATGAGTTCAATAATCTTAGAAAAACATGAATAGACTTGCATGAAATAGTGAAGAATGAAATGAGCAGACCAAGAGGTCATTATATACAGTAAAGCAATATCTTTTAAGAACAATTTTGCTCAAATAAGTCATTTTGTATAACATAAATATCCAAATGAACTACAAAGGATGTTTGAAGACACTATCTTCATTTGAGAAAGAACTATAAATAGATTCTGCACATATATGCATGTGTACACATACAAACATATTTGTATCTAATGGCAGTCATCTCCAGGGTGGGGAGAGAAGAAAAAAGAGGAAAAAAAGAGATAAATTATAACATATATATATATATATATATACATATATATATACATATATATTTAAAAGGAATAGAAAGTTGTATATAATAGACTTGCAGTTTCATATGCAAGTCTTTTATTATACTGTTATGCATGTTTTTATTATACTGCATTATGGAAATGCTTGTTTTATTCCATAAATTGCAAATTAAATAAAAATTTAAAAATTATTCATAATACTAGCATATGTATAACAGTATATGTTTTGCCTAATGCTTTATAAGCATTATCTTAATTGAGACTCACATTTCTGGGAGGTAGGTGCCTTTGTTTTTACAGATGCTTTTTACAGATTGTTTTTAAATTTTTCCCAATGATAGAACTGTAGCAGACAAAGGTTAAGTGGTTTTCCCACAGTCCGGTAGCTGATGGGTATATTGACACTGAATCTGAACTCAGCTTTTCCTGATCACAGAGCCAGCATTTTATTCACTATTGCCCCCTAGCTCCTGCTATACCAAATTTCTACTATGTACAAATTAGTTTAAGGCTGTTATAGAAGGAATGATGGGTAGACTCGAGAAAGTCAGTGTTTCTGGGTCTAAGTTTCCTCATCTGTAAAATGACAGGCCTGTACTAGACAATCACTAAGGTCCTTTCCAATTCTAAATCTATGATCTTTTGATTCAAAGATAAATTAAAACACAGCCTTTCCATATAATGAAATTATTTATATTTAGACATTGCTTAAAGGCTTTCAGATCACTTCCCTTTCAACAGTTCTGTGCTGTAAGTTTATTTTAAGCCCACAAAAATGACAAAAGTGAAATTCTGAGTAGTTAAGTCAATAACTTAATATCACATAAATTTGTTTCTGAAACATTTAGAATCCAGGTCTGACTCCAAGGTTTGTCTTCACCCACATTGTTATTCAAGGATGTTAGTGTTTCATGACAAACTTCATGCAAAAATAAAAAGTATAGCTATACTATAACAAATATGGTTTTCAGTCTTCTAAGAGATACCTTGTTATTCTTAGAGGAATTTTTCTATGTATCTGATCCAAGTAATAAAACTAGTGATTAAAGTACAGCTTTCTAAACTAAAATTGTTGGAATTGTTGAGAAGGTGCCTATGTTCCAGGTGACAAATTTGATTATATGGTATAAGTTTCAATTCCCCTGGGAAACATTAAACAGTCAAAAAAAGTGAGATTGATTTTTGTGGAGTGTTTTTGTCTGCTGTTCTCATAAAAATTAGGTCCTTAATAAGGATGCCCAGTTGCAGTTACAAGTGAACAGTGCCATCCCTCCCTCATGTAAGTTCTAACTAGTACTTTAGCTGCAACATTTGTGCCAATTATATTAATATAAGTTTCCATACAGGACAACTCTGTCTGCATATCATCTATAATTGGTCACTCTAATTCAGCATCAAGGACTTAGTTCCATTTTCATAAAAGATACATTAAAGATCTTATCTTCCTTTGTTATGGCATCATCTTCTCCATGGTATATAATGAGCCTGACCACCATCTAATGGAAGGAAGTCATAATTATGAAAATCAAGATTTCAACTTGACTCTCATCTATCTTTGTAGCTTTTGAAACACAGACATTTACTAGCTCCACCCTGAAGATAAACAATTCTTTGGAAGTCAACCACTTATTCATCATATAACCTCAGATTATCACTCAGTTTTCACAACATTTCTTCCCAGTGTCCAGTTCCTGAAAACATGTTAAATTGCAGTATAACTGCCTCTATGATCTTACCTTCTTTTTAAAGAAAATTAAATTATAAAAAGGGCTCATAGAAAGAAAGCCCAACTGCTTTTAGAGCAACTGTCGTTATTAAGCTATGTCTTAAATTTTCAGTTTGATTTGTAGAAGAAAAATAGAACTAAGGCAACTATAACTGTATTTCTCTGTGCACTATTTTTTGACACTTAAGTCATTCAATTTTTGCCATTCATTTTTCAAGTTTAATGACAATTTCTTTTAAACAGTTTTGTAGATTTCATTTCAATATAGCAAATGTTAATTATATCTTCTCAGAAAAGATCAATATTCTGGTCACAGGGAAAGAAAAAACTTGGATAAAGCATTATTCCTACCCTCATGGAGCTTACAGTCTAGTAAATAAGTAGATATTCTGACTAGGAGTTATTTATACCAAGCAAATCACATATCATAGCAGTTCCCATCAAATAAAAGAAAGGAATTCCACAGGTGAAGAGAGAAGAGGAAATATTCCAAAGACAAGATAGAGAATGAATGAAAGCATATAGGTGAAAATTTACAGGGGATCCAATTAGTCCAATTAGCTAGAGTTAAAGATGAGTTAAATTAGATGAGTTAAAGCCCTTAAAATAGATAATAATTCAAATTCCACTTTTGATACTCACTAGCTATATGACTGTAATCAAGTCACTTAACATATCTGAGCCTCAGTTCTTTCATTTTAAAAAATGACACTAAAAATACCTGTAGTATAGGTAAGTGGTTCAGAATGTCTTAGACTCAGGAAGACATGAGTCTAAATCCTTCCTCTGAAACTTAGCTGAGTGGCCCTGGGCAAGTCATATAATCTCTGTGTGATTCAATTTCTTCATCTGTAAAATTGAAATAGTATCTACCTCCCAGGTTTCTTATCAGAGTGTTTTGCAAAGGTGCTTTTTAAATTTTTGCTACTCTCAATGTCATTGTTACTATACCCACTTCACAGGGTACTTGTAAAGTTCAAATTATATACAGGGTCTCCTAAAAGTGTTGTGCAAGCAAAAATTCTAATAGTTTAAAACTGCATTAAGACTTTTGGGTCTCTGTATAGAAGTTATATATGATATAAATATATAGATGTAGATGAGAAAGGAGTGGAGAGAATATGGATATATGTATATGTATATATCTGTAAAGAACTTTATAAAATAAAGGTGATAAAATATTGTGGAAGGTTTTGAACATCAGGCAAAAGTGATTTAGCTTTTCAGAATTTTTAAGCAGAGAGGTGGTGATATTACCAGGTCTCTATAAGTAGGAATATTATTTTATTAGTGACAAAAAGGATGCATTGGAGGCAGACTCATTAGGAGTTTATTGCAGTAGAATAATGTAGAAACAGAAATAATAGAGAAGGAAT
This sequence comes from Macrotis lagotis, assembly GCF_037893015.1. Taxonomy (NCBI): domain Eukaryota; kingdom Metazoa; phylum Chordata; class Mammalia; order Peramelemorphia; family Peramelidae; genus Macrotis; species Macrotis lagotis. The sequence goes on along the minus strand of NC_133661.1, from coordinate 143,813,581 downwards.
GGGGAAGAGGGATATTATAAATAGCTAGAATTTTCTAGAAAAGAATTTGCTATATATTTGATAAGAACATTCAAGCGGTGCAGTGGATAAAGTACAGGATCTAAAGTCAGGAATATTCATCCTCCTGAGTTCAAATATGACCTCAAACATTAGTCCTGTGCAAGTAACTTACATAACAGAAACAGTGGAACAGCAACAACAATTTGGTCCTCCCAACAATCTTGTGAGGTATTACAAGTCATGATTTTGTCAGTTTACCAATAGGGAAATTAAGGCACAGGGAGCTTAAGTGATGTGCCTGTCTAGTAAGAGTCTGAAGGAAGATCCGAAACCAGGTTTGTTTGGGGGGTGGGCTTGACTTGAAATACAGTAGTGTTCTTGCTATTGCCCAAAATTTCATCAGCAGGACTTGGTAAATGATGGATTAATATGAGAAGTGAGAGAGGAGATACCACTAAGGTTTCTAACATGAGTAAAAGGTGTTGCCACTGAGAGAAATAGTGCAGTCAGTGGAGGAACAGGTGTAGCAACAAAGATAAAAAGCCAACAGGCTCAGTGTTGATGATGCTGATTTTGAGTCACTGATTGTTCTATAATCAGTTGGAGATTATAGGATCTTAGACTTGTAGCTGATGGGAAATGTATAAGCTATCCAGGACAGCATACTCATTTTATAGATACAAAAACTGAACTGAGATATGAGCCTAAAACTCAGGCAAGAAGGAAGAGGGGAGGTGAGAGAAGGGAAGTGAGGGAGGGGAGAGGAAATGGTGGGAAGGAAGGAAAGGGGAATAATCAAAGTGAAGCCAAGCCAAATAAATGATTTGGGTACAAGCCTAAGTAAATCACATCTATTTTCACATTTTTTCTAAGAAAAGTGTCTTAAATATTGCAAAGAAGAATGAAGTCAAGTAGAAAAACAATCTTTCTCAAACTAAAAAAGGGAGAGAAGGGATGATAGAGAGGGGAAGAAAAAAGAAACAAAGGGAGGTAAGAGGAGGAGAGGGGAAGAAACCTAAGAAAAGGACCTTGGTGAATAGTCTCCTTAAAGATTTGGGAAGAGGATGAGAAGCTAAAGAAGGAGATTGAGAAGGAACTTATAGAAAGATATGAGAACTAGAAACTGAGATCTTGAAGGTCAAAATAGGAAAAATCACAGAATCAGATTCCCTTAAATGAAGGAGCCATATCCTACATATGTTAGTTTTGGAAGAGGTAATAGCCTTTTCAGGCCACTAGGGTGCCATTTAGTAATTACTGTTTTGATACAATTTCGTAAATTACCATTCTAATTTAGTAAAAGTAGAGTAGCATTTAGTAACTCAGTGAATCCAGGCAGTGAGGTCATTTACTGACCTAAACTTTCTGAATGATATCCTAGTGGCCTAAAAAGCCTTAATGCAGCTTTCAAATGTGACTTATTCACAGGACATAGTTTCTCTCCATAAAAAAAAAATCTAAATCAATTCATAATAATTCATGAGGAAAAGGAGGACTATAGACTTTAAGGGGGTCTATTTTCAGTTTTTTGAGCAAAAGGCACTCATCCAATCACACTTTTCTTAAAAATCTTCCAAATTAATTATCCTCTCTCGATTTTGGAGGGGAAAGAGTTTACATGCTTTGAATAAAAGATACTTTTAGGGGAAAAAATAATACTTTAAAAGACATAATGTAACTAATATAAATTACTGAACACTAGAAAATATGTAAATATAATTCTGATGGTATGCAAAGAATGCTCCTGAAAACTTTAATGTAATAGTGTCTTCTCAGAAGTGCAACTTATTACCTTAAAAATTAATAGCTATAAATATATTTTGCATAATATAATATTTTAATCAAACCTTCACAAATCTCTACTTTTTTCTTTTTCTAAGCTCTTTTCAGTCATTATCAAATATATTTCCCAGACTGAGTTCTGTGTATTTTTCTTTAAGAAAAATCTTTAAAAATAAAAAGACTAAACTTTTAAGAGAATCTGTCTTTACTGAAAAGATGTTTTGACAGATTGATCTTTCATAAAATTTAATTTTCTTGGAGTATGGCACTGTCTAACCAGTTTGGTAAAGTTCTCTGAAGAATTCCATAACTTATAGGATTCCCTGAGGAATAAGATTTTACAGATTTGAGCATGGAAGATGAGAGGTTATTCCTATTTCACATTCAAAATGGATTAACATAAGTAAGAATATTTTAAATAATCAGCTATTCCTTGCCCTCAGAACATGTTTTAATAATAAAATTTTAACTTTCAGTGAAACAAATGGCTTAAGTTTCTTGGGCGCTTTTCTTATGAAATTTTTCAAATGCTTTACAGAATTGTAACCCAATTATCTTTCTAACATGTCAGAGAAAAAAGTAGGAAATATCTATTTTAGAGAGATGGAAAATGAGAAGAGACTTTTTTTCCTGTGGCTTGCTCATGTGACATTAATCAATAAGTCAATTCTCCTTATTTCTAACATAGTAAATTATACACCAGATAGTTTTCTTCTCAAATTCAGTAGAAATATGGATTTAATATTTTGTTTTTGTCTCAACCTTTGAGTTCACTGACATAAGGAACTTCTGACATGGAAACTCCCCCCATAGATGCAGATCTGAAACTTATCTGTAAGTTATAGTCTTAGAGAATTAGCCATGGCATGATGAAATTAAATTACTTGTGGTTCTAAGTTTTCCTAGTACATATGGATAGATCTATAGGAGTAAATTGGGAATGTTGGGAATTGCTCATTAAATACACAGACCAAGTGAATTACTAAGCTATATCCTTATAATATAAAAAGTCAATGAAGTTTTCCAGTGGGGAAAGAAAAGAACTTATTTGCTAAAAGAATTATTCTGAAACAAGGATGTATCTGTTGATTTAAAAGTCATGTAAGAAGAAAAATTACTAGAATGAAATGTGTACATCATTATGATAAGATACCAGAGAATATAATTATTTTCCAGAAATTTTACAATAACTTCAACATTATTAGTTATTCTGTGATCTTTGCTTATAATAAATTCTACAAAATTTTTAGTTTCTCAACTTCATTCTTTGGTTGTCTTGGACTCTTAAAAGCTCTTCAGCACAGTGGAGACAGAATTGGACTTGGAGTCAGGAATCTCTGAGTCCAAATCTTGTCTCAGACAATTATTTATATGACCCTGAGCAAGTTACTAGTCCTCTCTTTTCAACCTCAGTTTATTTACTTGTAAAAAAGAAATAATTATAGAATTATCACACAAAATTATTGTAGGTTTCAAATGAGATAATATGTGTAAAACATTTGCAAAGCTTAAAGTACTTATATAAATGCTATTATTGTTACTATAGTCCCTCGAATATAATACAGAGCACTGTTTATCTCTATGCATTATTAAGTATTCTTTCTCTTAGGTTTGTTCAAGATCAGATGTTTCTACATCAATATGATGCAGAAACTGTTTTTACTTTGAAATATTTCAAGTAAATTTTATATCAACTAAGTATTATTTTTCCACTACCTAATTTTAATACACTAAATCATGTTTAGTAAAGGCCAATATGATGGTTTTGTTTATTTTATTTATATTATCCTGTCATCTATTATTCAAACTAGCCTGCTGTATTACATTTGATGTGATTGAATGAAAAAATCCAGTAATTTTATACACACATGCCCACACAAACATATATATATATATATATATATATATCATATAGGTGTGAGTGAATTTTGATCCATAATGATATTACCCTTTACCAATATTATTTGAGCAGGAACATCATTTACAAACCAAGTCATTAGGCTTAGATGTAAATGACAAAATATTTATTTTAATATATCAATTTCAACAAAATATGAATATTTTTGATGACAAAATTATTTTTAATTTTCTTAAGTACAGGAAGATACATATGTACCTAAAAATGAAATTTATTATTGATGATATATGTCAAGAAGAAAATGAGGAAAAAGACTTATTGCAATAGAGTTAACAGGCATAGCATCCAGGCCTTCATATTAATCAAAGATTCGACAGAGACAATCTTTTACTAGATTTCATTTTTATTTTAAATTTACCCCTTACATCTTTTTCCCCTGTTTTTCTCCTTTATTGTAGTTCTTATCCAATTTAAATCCCAATGTATCTATTGAACTACATATGCATAATATGTATATATGTATACATACACAAAATGTGCATATGTGTGTATATCTACAAGTGTAATTTCCAATTTAAAAGGTAATTGTTATGAGAAGAGGTATAGCAAATGAAGATGAAGGTTTAGGAATCCCCACAGAACCTGATTCTCCACTACATTATGGTTACTGGGATCAGGAATAACATAAAGGAAATCTGGATTTGCCTAAATACTTTGCCTCAAATCTAGGTAAAAGTCATGAAGTGTGATTTCTGCTTTGCATACATAGCCCCTGTGCAACTCCCTCTTGGATACAGGACTGCTTCTTCCATAAGTCATATCCCAATCTTCTCCCATATCAATGATGCTTGCTCTCTCACTCTCCTGAAATGCCTTGCAAACATTTGTCCTAAATGTCTTACTTCTGCTACTGTTTATCTTTGTTACAATATCACAGACACAGATATCATCATCATCATGCATAGCAATAGTACTATAACACATATGTATCAATAATCAACTCATCCTGTAATCTAAACTGTCTCTCCACTGCTTATAAATTTCTGTGATTTTACTGTAACTATCTTCCTCTTCTTAGTGCCTAGAGAATCTAAGATTCAGCTTTAAGAATAAAGAATCCCACCCCCATTTCCCCCCATACTTACCCTTTTGTGTATCCTTGAAATAAAGTGCTTTCATGAGAATAGCCTTTTTAAAAAGTCAACAAGATTATTGAAAAACTATTAAGGAACCTTTAAGTTTACATTTAAACATAAACCAACACCCTCCTCATATTTCCCTCACCTTTTAGCTAGTTTAACTATTGCAATGATAGGGACTTAATGCCTGTTCATTATTCTGTCAATTCCCCATTTTTATCAAATACTAAAAAAAAGTAGAAAATGTAGCTTGAAGTACATCTTACTTGCTTCAAAACTGTTATTGGTTGGAATCTCCAAAGAGATGCCTTCCTGTCCTGCAATGTATGGGAATTCCTGAAACGCCATCAATAAAGTATCAAACTTGTCATCAGAGTAGTATTAAAGGTATATTTTCAGAGTCAATGTGCTAAAAATACCAACCATTAATATTAAGGTATCATTTCCGATGTATCTCTAGGAAATGATCACTATCTGAAGAAGTTATTGTCATCTCACTGTCCCCACAATAACTATTCTTCCATAGATATTAGGTGGAATGGGCCTCAGTGACTCAGAAATAGCTGGGATAGGCCTTAGTGGTCATTTACTACAACCCTAAGACTAAACTAAAACTTGAAGCACTTATGTCTACCCCTGAAGAAGAAGGGATTGCTAGAAAACAATGGAGAGTTGTTATTTTTTTTTGGATTAACTAAGCCCTGTTTTATAATTTATATTATATTATCCTGAATATTTGCCTTGAAGTTGAAGACTCTTTTTTTACTTTTTTTTTGAATGCCTAAAACACTAGCCAAATTTCTCTGTTCCCATAGAAGACCCCAAATGAGTACACAAATCAAAGCAATAGACACTTAATGAGAAGTTTAGCTCAAGATTGAACTCAGAACCTAAGGTTCTGGGTCATAAATTGCTCTATTTAGTGAAATGAATCCACAGTTCCTCCCCTTCTCACAAGATTTGAATCTCCCTTTTATCTACCATCAGTCTTCAATAAGAGTCTCTCTGATGATCCTTCCATCTAATTAAATGGAAAAATTATGTTTTAGGGGACAGTTGGTTGTACAGTGACTAGAGCACCAACCTTGGAGTCAAGAGGACCTCAGTTCAAATCTGACCTCAGTTCAAATCTGGCCTCAGACACTTAATAATTGCTTAGCTATGTGACCCTGGGCAAGTTGCTTACGCCCATTGCCTTAAATAAATAAAAATTAAAAAAAAGAAAATCATGTTTTATAGTTTGGTACCCCACTATGTATATTAAACTCCAAAAAGTAAGTAAAAATAGTTTTTTAGTGTAGTAAATAGTTAAGTGGCACATTTTATAGAGTATTGAATCTAGAGTCAGGAAGATCTGAGTTCAAATGTGACTTATGATGGTTTACTAGCCATGTGATCTTGAGCAAGTCATTTAACAACTTTCTGCCTCAATTTCCTCATCTGTAAAACAGGGATAATAATTTACCATCTACTTTTCCTGGTTGTGAAGAAAAAATGAGATACTTGTAAAGCATTTTGTACACCTAAAAGGACTTCATCAGCAGGATTAATATTTTAAACACTGTACAATCCCCATTCAATGTTCCCTCATAGAATATGCATTAATAGCAAAGAATATGCTTCTTTCATAGCCCATTTTTCATTCAGAATATGTATCTATATGTTCTGATTCTTAAGCTGCTGTAGTAAGACTAGAAAAAGAAGTTAATTGGCCTTCCCCAGGGGATGAAAGGAGACTGTCAATTAAATTGTGACACATATTCAAACTAGAATTTTCCCTCATACCCTTTAAGCTCCTGACCTCAATCTATAGGCATTCCCTCTGGGGCTTAAGATATACCTAAATCACTTACCAAGTGATTTTAACCAAGTCTGGCCCCCTAATATTTTGATGTTAAAATCTCTGCAATCTAGTTCTTCCCAATTTCAGAGACAATTCTTCTTATAAGGATCATTTTAATTGTATGATTTCCATTTTAATAGGTAATTGTTATGAGAAGAGGTATAGTATATAAAGATGAAGTTTAGGAATCCCTAAATTTTTTCAGACACTGATGCTCAGGATGAGTTACTTCACTTATTCTTTTGATAAGAGTGAATGAATACTTCTACAGAAATAGTGTGGAGTTGCTCCTGGGGACTTTCCTTTAAAAACACTTTTTTCCATTTACTCTTCATTCCACCAACACCAAAATTAGTGAGAAAGCAGCCCAGAGATTTTATCTTCATATATCTTTTTCTTGCTAAACTATCTTACATCCAGACCTAGAGGGCCAACTGGTCACCAAAACCCAAGAAAGCCTCTTCATATTCCAAAGCACTCTTCCTTATATCACAAATAACTGACCTGGAAAAGAAGACTAGGAGAGATCATTTAGAAATCACTAGATTCCCAAAAACCATGACCAAAAGAAAAAAAATTCTAATAAATGTTAAAACATCAGAAAAATTATTAGAACTAGAAAGCAGTTTGAAAATAGAAAGATTCTACTAATCATCACCTGAAAAAGCCCACAAACTGAAATTACCCATGAAAGTCATAGCTAATATTGAGGGCTTCTAAGAAAAAACAATGCAAACAGCTAGAATGAAATACTTCAAATATCAAAGAACCATAATCAAGATTACATATGACTATGTTATAGCTGGCCTGAATGACTTCCAAGGTCCATTACAGCTCCAAGTCTATGGTTCTATAAATTCCTATAACGCAGAATACAATATTCCAAAAGGCAAAAGGAAAAGACTTACAAGCAAAAAGTAACTTACCTTGCAAAATTAAATATAACACAATAAATGGAGAAAAGGAATATTTAATAGAATAGAAGTCTTTCAACTTTTCTTTAATGAAAAAGTCAAAGTTGTGGAGAAACTCTGAAATGTAAACCAAGGTAGAAACACCTAGAAAAGTAAACACTTATGCAAAATGGGAAGCAACTAAATGATAATTAAGTGGTTGTTTTGAAAAAGAAGAGAAAATTATCCCTTCAGAATTATAGTCTTTAAGGGTCATAGAGGGAATTAAGACAAAGATGGCCTGGGGGTGATTTTGTTATTGTTGTTTTTTGTAATAGTTTTTTTGGGGGGGAGGGAGGATATTGAGATAAGAAGAAAAAGGAAATAAAAAAAGATACTAGGGAAAAGGTGAGGAATACTAGTTACAATTATTAGTAATTTCTAAGTTGTGCTTGCATAGTGCTCTAAGGTTTATAAAGTTCTTTATGTTATCTCATTTGATTCTCACATCAACACTGTGAGGATACACGATGTTATACTTATTTTGCAGAAGAAGAAAATAAGGTTCAGAGAAGTTACTTGACCTTGTAAGGATTTTACAGTTAATTATTAAAGCAAGATTTGAAATCAGGTTTTCTTTACTCCAATGCAACACTGAATCCACTTAGCAGCATTTAGAATAAAAGTAGGAGACCTACTCTTTTGCATAATTGAAATATATGAGAAGAATATACAAACAAAAGGAAAATAAGAGAGAATAGTTATCTCATGAACCTTACCTACATCAAAAATAGACAAAGAAGGATATAACTAACACACTTATATGCATTTAGATTCACAAAAAAGTTTTGTATAGAAATACAAAAATCTCAACAAGAAAACAGATGAGGGAAGAGGATTCAAGCACTAGAGAAGAATGGGAAGAAAATAATCATACAGGGAAAAAAACAGCTTCAGATGGTTGATCATAAAAAAGGGCATTTAAGAAAAGAGAGCGTATAAGAACAAGATCCCAATTTAACTTTTGCAAAAAAGAGCAGAAAAAGGAAATTAAGTCTGGTGATCACTGAATAGAAACAGAAAGAAATTAACTTATTTTTCAGGTATAATGACAGTTAGAAATTTAACCATATACTAAAGCATAAAACTTCACAAGTGTAGAAAAGTAAAAAAATTAAGAATGATAAATTAAACAAAATAAAAACTGACCAAAATGCAACAAAAATTATGATAAATAAAAGGAATTTTGGAAAGGCTCTGCTCCCAGGAGTTGGAGGGGCATCCCACCAGAGGGGTGGCCTGCCAGAGTGAAGGAACTTCAGCCTCCCGGAGGCAGCCCCAGGGCACTGGGAGCAGCAGCTCACAGCAGCGGGAGAGTTTCCTGACCTACAACCCAGGGAGTAGCAAACAAAACTTGGGGGAACAGTGGGGGACCTCTGCCAGAGCGAGCATGTGAAGCCCAGCCCTCAGGGCACATAGCAAGCAGAGTGGCCATGGCAACCCAGATACAGGAACCAGAAGCAGGTGGAGGTGGTAAGCATGAGCCCCCAGGGCATGAGTGCTGAGCCTAAGGAGGGGAGAGAAGAGAGACTGCAGAACTCTGTCCTCTGTCCCTGGAACAGGATTCTGGGGCTCTGACCACATTCAGATCCTGATCTCAGTCTAGGCCCCCCATAGAACAGCAAGGGCCCCCCCACCTCAGCCCCATGGCAGAGGGGTGCGCTTGTGGTCATTCACAGACCAGGAGGGAAGACAGAGCCTCACACATGGAGATCCTTGTGCAGGGTGTGTCCCACTAATCTTCAAAACCTTGAGAAGCACCCCAAAGCCAGACACCGGCTGGGTAAATGAGTAAACAGAGAAAAAAAAGAGGAACACCATTGAGAAATGCTTTGCCTGTGATCCCAAAAAGGATCAAAACATTCAATCTGAAGATGAGGAAGCAACAAGCTCCTGTATCTAAAGACCCCAAGAAAAACAGAAATTGGGCTCAGGCTAAGAGCTCAAAAAAAAAAAGACTGAAAATCAAGTGAGGGAGATAAAGGAAAAATTGGGAGAAGAAATGAGAGAGATGCAGGAAAAAACATGAAAATGAAGTCAGCAGCTTAGTCAAGGAGATCCAAAAAAACGCTGAAGAAAATGGCATGTTAAAAGCCAGCATAGGTCAAATGGACAAAACAGTTCAAAAAGTTATTGAGGAGAAGAATGCTTTAAAAAAACAGAATTGAAGGGGTGGCTAGGTGGCATAGTGGATAAAGCACCGGCCCAGCCCTGGAGTAAGGAGTACCTGGGTTCAAATCCAGTCTCAAACACTTAATAATTACCTAGCTGTGTGGCCTTGGGCAAGCCACTTAACCCCGTTTGCCTTGCAAAAACCTAAAAAAAACCCCAAAAAAACCAGAATTGGCCAGATGGGAAAAGAGATAAGAAAGCTCTCTGAGGAAAACAAATCCTTCAGACAAAGAAAAGAACTCAGGGAGATTGCTGATTTTAGAGAAATCAGGAATCAATACTTCAAAAACCAAAAGAATGAAAAATTAGAAGAAAATGTGAAACATCTTATTGACAAAACAACAGATATGGAAAACAGATTTGGGAAAGATAATTTAAAAACTATTGGAATACCTGAAAGCCATGACCAGGAAAAGAGCCTTAACATCATTCTCAAAGAATTATTACAGCAAAATTTCCCTGATATCCTGGAAGCATAGGGCAAAATGGAAATGGAAAGAATCCACTGATCTCCCCAAGAGATCCAAAAAAAAACCAACCCCCAAGAATATTATAGCCAAGTTTCAGAACTCCTAAGTCAAAGAGAAAATATTACAAGCAGCCAGAAGGACACAATTCAAATATCGTGGAGCTGCAGTCAGGATCACACAGGACTTAGCAGCAACTACATTAAAAGCTCATAGGGCTTAGAATATAATATTCCAGAAGGCAAAAGAGCTTAGAATGCAACCAAGAATCAACTACCCAGCAAAACTGAGCATCTTCCAGGGAAAAAGATGGACTTTCGATGAACCAGGGGAATTTCAGATTTTCCTGTTGAAACAACCAGAGCTGAATAGAAGGTTTGATCTTCAGATACAGGACTCAGATGAAGCATGGCGATTGGAGGAGAAGGGGAAAATATGAGGGACTTAATGATGATGAACTACATGTATTACTGCATAGAAAAATGACACTGATAATACTCATAGGAACCTCCACATTTAATAGAGCAAGTAGAAGGAGCTTTTATAGTTGAAGCACAGGAGAAAGCTGAATTTGAAGATAAAATATGGTATAAAAATGGAGTCAATATAAAAAAAAGGAAATGTAATGGGAGAAAGAAAAAGGAGAGGGGGAATAGGCCAAGATATTTCATATAATAAGATTGTTCTTTATTACAATGAACTATTGCAATGATATGGAAGGGGGGGGGGAAGGCAAGGGAGAATGAGGGAACCTTTGCCCTCAGGGTGGTTAGGAAAGGAAACAGCATATATACTCAATGGGGTATAGACATCTGTAGTAAGAAGAGGAGGGGGGGGCAGAGGGAAGGGGGGGTGATGTGAGTGATGGAGGAGGGGATGGAGCATGGGGGGAGAGTGGTCAGATATAACACATTTTCTTTTTTACTTCTTGCAAGGGGCTGGGATTGGATGGCCTGTCCAGGACCATAGGGCCAGGTGTATGCTGGGCCTAAGGGGTGGTATGTGGGCTTGGAGCCTCTTGGCCCCAGGGCCATGGATCTGTCTGCTGTGCCACTCAGCTACCCTGCAGCAGAGACAGAGTGAAAGGAGAGAGAAAATATAGTTCATGGTAGTAGAGAAGAATGAATGGAGTTGAGATCAGCAATGGCAACGGTGGAAAAATATGGAAATAACTTTTGTGATGGACTTATCATAAAGAATATGATCCACCTGCAACAGAGCTGGTGGTGTTGGAACACAGACTGAAGCACATTTTATTTTTATTATTATTATTATTATTATTTTTATTATTATTATTATTATTATTATTATTATTGTTATTTGGGGGGTATGCAGGGCAGATGGGGCTGGTTGGCCTGCCTGGGACTGCACAGCTGAGTGATTATTGGGTGTCTGAGGCCAGATTTGGACCTGGGTGCTCCTGGCTCAAGGGCCAGTGAGCTGTCTGCCACCCAGCCACCCCTACTATTATTATTACTATTTTATTTTATTTTGAGTCTTTGGGGGGGGGGTTGTAGGGAAATGGGGTTGGGGTGGCTTGCATGGGGTCACACAGCTGGGTGATTGTTGGGTGTCTGAGAACAAATTTGGGCTTGGGTGCTCCTGACTCCAGGGCTGGTGCTCTGTCCACTGTGCCACCTGACCATACCTACTGTTATTATTATTACTATTTTAATTTTAATTTTTTTCTCTCCTCTTTACTTTATTGCTCATATGGATCTATATTTTTTGGGGGGAGGAGGTATTATGTTTACTCTTAAACAAGAATATTTTAGTAATGTGTAAAAAAACATTTGTACAAAATAAGAATAAACAATTTTTAAAAAAGAAAGAAAAAAATGACAATCAAGATAATTTGTCAAAACTTTGGGAATATGATCAAATAGCCTCTAGGAGAAATGTTATCTCCAAATACTTTAATCAAAAAAGAAAGAAAAGATTAATGAAATGAGTATTCAAGTATAAAAACCTTAAAAAACAACAAATAAAAAAGACAACTAAACACACACACACACACACACACACACACACACACACACACACACACACACACACACAAATTCTCCAAAAAGAAAAATAGATAAGGAATATAGAAAGTGAATACATAATTGTCAAGTAAAAAAAGTAGCTTTGAAAAATTAACTCTTGGAAAATCTAATTTATAAAAATGGAAAACTATGAGTAAAGTAGAAGGAAACAAGTAGTGTCACATATCAAACTTTCCTACAAATCAGTATTTATCAAATTATCTGGTATTAGTTTTTTTTTTAAATGGAAAAGCTGATCTGTGAAAGAGCTGAGGTATATAAGAACCAGAATCAATTGAAAATAATAGCAATGTTTGCTAAATCCAAGGTCTCTAAATATTCAGATAAGGATTCATTTACTCAACAGACACTTCTGGTAAAACTATAATACATCCAGTGGTTAGAACAACATCTTACAACACAACACAATAAACTCCAAAAGTATATAGGAATTAAGCTTAAAACTTCTCATCATAAACAAATAAGAAAAATAGTAAAGGAAATATCTTTCACCACTATAAATATGAAAGAATTCTTAACCATACAAGTAACAGAAGATATCATGGATAATTTTGATTGCATAAAATTGAACACTTCTTGCATAGATAAAATCAATGCAGTGAAAATTAGAAGGAAAATAGTTCACTAGGAAAGAAATGTTTGCAATAAATTTCCCTGATAAATGTCTGATATCCAAGAAATATAGAGAATTGATACACCTGTGATAACAAGTATATTCTTTGCTCAATAAGTTAATATTCACAGGATATAAACAAGCAGTTTCTCTCTCTTTCTCCCTTTCCCTCCCTCAAATTCTCTTGCTCTCCCTCCTTTCCTTTCTCCTTCTTTCCCTCCCTCCCTCCTTCCTTAAATGAAAATATTAAAAGAAATTTTCAAAAGAATAAAACCAAGTTATCAACAATCATATGAAAAATTGTTCCAATGTACTACTAAAAAAAGAAATTAAAACTAAAATAACTCTGCAGTTCCAACTTACACCTATCAGATGGGCACAGATTACAAGAAAGGAAATGACAACTGTTGGAGAAACTGTGGGAAGATGAGTACCCAACTATGCTGGAAAACAATTTGGAACTAACTCACAAAACTCACTAAACTGTACATACCCTTTGATATAGCATTACTAATAATCATATTCTCCAAAAGAGTTCAAAGAAAGAGGCAAAGAATCCATGTAAAGAAAATATTTAAAGCAGCACTTTTCATAGTTGCAAGAACTGTACAAAGAAGGTACACTGCCTTAATTATTATCAATGCATCAATGCACTTTTTCAAATAACTGAAAATGTTTCTTGCTTCTCACTCTTGTCAGAGCAGTGATAGTCTTAGAGGTATAAAGTAAGATATATGTTTTCAGATAGGAAAATGTGTGAATTGTTTTACTTAACTGTACTATTTGTTACAAGGAACAGCTTTTATTTGGAGAAAATAAAAAGATTAGGATAGTAATATCAAAAATAAGAAAAGAAAGAAAAGAGTACAAATGAGATACTTTTAAAAAGATCCATTGAAAAGAACAGAAGGTGCAAGAGCAGTGCTGGAGATAGTTAATCCTCAACTTTTTCAGCTGTTAACAATCCTAAAGGTACAAAAGTGAAAAAAAGCAATGCTGATACATCAAATCTATGGTAAAAAGAGAGTTAAGTTCCCACAACCACCAAAAACTGTAATATTTCCTTAAGGATTACTGAAAATACACTTTCTTGCATACAGTTCTTTATAACAAAACATTAATTCTGATAATAAGTAATTTTCCCAGCAATCCTAAATTTATAAATCTCTATCATCTCAGTCCCAATTAGTCATTTAACTATCATAACAATTATATAGCAAATAAAATTCTTGAAATTAAAAAATTTTTAAACTTGAATCTTACCTTCTATTGTAACAGATGGTAGTGTAAGGTATTCCATTGTATGATAGACTACTGTAAATCTCTTTACCTTGGACTTTTGAAAACCAAGGGAGATGTCACTGGGGATTGCTATCAGAAGCGGCTAAGAATGGCAAAGTCTCAACATCCCTCTAACACCATCTCTACTATGCATAACTATAAATGTATACATTTGTCATTTCAAAATTGAAAATGGGGGCCTTCCGGCCAAGATGGCAGAGAGAAGACAGGCACAGTTCTAAAGTCTCCTGATCTCTTCCCCATCTATCACATGAAACAAACGTCTTAAAAGAAATCCGAACCAGGAAACCCAGAAAGAAAAGCCAGGAGAGGAACATCTACCTCAGGGTTTGTCTCCCACAGCAGCCTTGGTTGAGTACTGGCAAGTGAGTCTGGGCTCCGAGGGAAGATCAGCCCGGGATCAGCCAGATTAACAGCTGAATTGGAACCGGGAGTCTGAGGGCCCGAGAGCTGGACCTGCTGGATCAGCGGTAGGGCTGTACCAAGGGGGCTTGGGTTCATGGGGAAGCAGAGGCGCTGGTGTTGGTGCTGTCCCCCTGGAGCTTGGGGAAGGGGCTGCGGGGAGAGGGCTGGTGCAGGAGAGCTGCGGACGCCATCCCTGGGCTCCTCGGGTCTGAGAAACTCTGAGTCTACGCTTCCATTGACCTGAGGCCTCCTCCAAAACAAACAATTGCAAACTACTTCTGCCTCAGGCCCAGGTGTGTGAGCAAAAGAACCAGCTCAGCTGAGGAATGACCTCAGGCCAGGGTAAAGCCCACCATTGATTGAAGGCAAAAGAATTCAATAGCTCCAATTCCTTCCCTCAAGCAAAGGGAGAAGGACTTGCAACCAAGGTCACAGACACACCAGAGAAAGCAACCAGCACCTCCTACTGGCCATCCAGAGAAACTGCACTCAATAAAGCCTTTAGCGATCCCAAGCCCAGGTGAACCAGCTCCCCCCCCCCCACCCAACTCAAGGTCTTAGCATAATGAAGAAGGGTCAGTGGAAAGGTGGATCCATAGGAAAATTACTGGAAGGGAAAGACCCCAACTCAGAGAGACCTGGAACCTCTGAGAAGAATACAATCTGGTCTCCAGCACAGAAAGACTTCCTTGAAGAAATAAGGAAGGAGCTTAAAAATTTGGGAGAGACAATACCTTAGAAAGTACAATTGGACAAACACAAAAGGAGAATAAATCTCTCAGATCATCAATTGGACAATTACAAAATGATAATAATTCTTTCAGATCCTCAAACAAGCAAATGCAAAAAGAAATTAATTCTCTCAAAACCTCAGTTGGTCAAATGAAAAGCTCTTTCAAAAGTAGAACTGACCAATTGGAAAAGGAGTTGCAAAAGGTTAATGAAGAAAACTCCTCCCCCCCAAAAAAAAGAATGGAGTCTACAGAAACTAATGACTCCATGAGACAGCAAGAGTCAGTTAAACAAAATCAAAAAACAGAAAAAAATAGAAGCAAATGTAAAATACCTCATCAACAAAACCACTGACCTAAGAATAGATCAACGAGGGGCAACTTGAAAATTATAGGACTTCCTGAAAACATCGAAGAGAAAAAAAGCCTGGACTTAATATTACAGGATCTAGTAATGGAAAACTGCCCTGATATCATGGAATCAGAGGGTAAATTAGTTATTGAAAGAGTATATCGATCCCCACCAGAAAAAGATCCTAAAATGAAAACACCAAGGAATATTGTGGCCAAACTGCAGAACTATCAGATAAAAGAGAAAATCCTGCAAACAGCCAGAAGGAAACAATTTAAATATCAAGGAGCCACAGTAAGGATCACGCAGGACCTGGCTGCATCAACTTTAAGGGACTGAAGGGCCTGGAATGAGATATTTTGAAGAGCATGGGAGCTTGGAATGCAGCCAAGAATCTACTTTCCTGCAAAGCTGAGCCTTCTCTTCCAGGGAAAAAGATGGACATTTAATGAAATGGAAGAATTCCAAAAATTTCTGATGAAAAGACCAGAGCTAAACAGAAAATTTGGACATCAAACAGGAGGTTCAAAAGACACATGAAAAGGTAACAAATAAAGGGGGGGGCAGTAAAAGGAAAAAAATGCAATCCAGTAAATTGAAACTGACTATATTCCAGCATGGTGGGGGGGGGGGGACCTCCCATAAATCCTGAGAAATGTAAATCTAACAGAGAGAATATACATAGCCAGAAATGATGGACATCCATGACCTATCCATGAAACTGCTATCTAATGGGATGTAACTGGCTTTAACCCCACTTGGGAGAAAGAATCTAACAACTCTCAGGAATTTTGACTCTATTCAATAGAATATACTGAACCACAAGGGACAGACACTCAGAATTTTCTATGACCTAGAGAGAATGATCTAAAAAAATACACTACCTCCCTAAAAAGGGGGACAGGAAAGAGACGGGAAGAGGGAGGGGACTGAATGGAACAAATCTCATTACACTAAGAGGTACAAAAAACCTTGGTAATAGAGGGGAAGAAGGGAGCAAAGGAGAAACACCTGAATCTTCTTCTCATCAGACTTGGCTTAAAGTCAACATACACATACTCAGTTAACTTATAAAACATCTAACTTTTCAAGTATTAAAAGGGGAAAAGGGGGGATGGAGAAAGGGAAGGGAAGTGGGGAAAATAAGGGGAAATAACAAAAGGAAGGGAAGGGAAAAGGGAAAAAGGGAAAGAAAGGGGAGGGTGTGATATAGAAGGGCAAGCACACTGAAGGGGGTGGTATTCAAAAACAAAATACTGGGGAATATGGATAAAAGGGGGGAAGGGGGAAAAATACAAACAGAGGGAAGATAGCACAGAGGGCAATAAAGAATTAGTAATCATAACCTTTACTGTGAATGGGATGAACTCTGCCTTAAAACGTAAGCAAATAGCAGAATGGATTAAAAAACAGAATCCTATAATATGCTGCTTACAAGAAACTCAATTGAAGCAGAGAGATACATATAGAGTAAAGGTAAAAGGTTGGAGCAAAATATATTTTGCTTCAGCTGAAGTAAAAAAAGCAGGGGTAGCAATCCTTACCTCAGACAAAGGAGCAGCAAAAATAGATAGAGTTAAAAGAGATAAGGAAGGAAACTTTATCCTCCTAAAAGGTACCATAGACAATAAAGTCATTTCAATATTGAATATATATGCACCCAGTGGGACAGCACCCAAATTCTTAGAGGAGAAGCTGAAAGAATTACAGGAAGACATAAACAGAAAAACTCTACTAGTAGGAGACCTCAACCTCCCACTATCAGATCTAGATAAATCGAATCATAAAACAAACAAGAAAGAAATTATGGAGGTAAATAGATTGTTAGAAAAATCAGATATGGTAGACTTATGGAGGAAACTGAATGGGTATAGAAAGGAATATACCTTTTTCTCTGCAGTTCATGGAACTTATACAAAAACTGACCATGTACTAGGACATAAAAATCTAATGATCAACTGCAGAAAGGCAGAAATAGTGAATACATCTTTCTCAGAACACAATGCAATAAAATCATATGCAATACTGGGCCAAGGAGATATAGACCCAGAGCAAATTGGAAACTGAATAACCTCATTTTGAAAAATGAGTGGACCAAAAAACAAATTATAGAACGAATTAACCATTTTATCCTAGATAATGATAATAATGAAACAACATACCAAAACCTATGGGATTCATTCAAAGCAACTCTTAGGGGATATGCTATACCTCTAAATGCTTATATGAATAAATTGGAGAAAAAGGAAATCAATGAACTAAACGTGCAACTAAAAAAAATTAGAGAAAGAACAAATCAAAAATCCCCAAATAACAAATTAGAAATTTTAAAAATTAAAGGAGAAATTAATAAAAGCAAAAGCAAAAAAACTATTGAATTAATAAATAAAACCAAAAGTTGGCATTATGAAAAAACCAAGAAAATTGATAAACCTCTGGTCAATTAGATTAAAAAAGAAAGAAGAAAACCAAATTGCTAGTATTATAAATGAAAAAGATGAACTCACCACCAATGAGGAGGAAATTAAAGTAATAATTCGAAATTATTTTGCCCAACTCTATGCCAAAAAATTTGATAATCTAAGTGAAATGGATGAATATTTACAAAAAATATAAGTTGCCCAGGTTAAATGAAGAAGAGATTAAATACCTAAACAACCCTATCTCAGAAAAAGAAATTCAACAAGCCATTATTGAACTCCCTAAAAAAAGTCTCCAGGGTCTGATGGGTTCACAAGTGAATTCTACCAAACATTTAAGGAACAATTGGTTCCAATGCTATATAAACTCTTTGGAAAAATAGGGAAAGATGGAACTCTGCCTAACTCTTTCTATGAAAGCAATATGGTACTGTTACCTAAACCAGGAAGAGTTAAAACAGAAAAAGAAAATTATAGACCTATTTCCCTGATGAATATAGATAGAAAAATCCTAAATAAAATCTTAGCAAAACGACTACAACAAGTCATCACTAGGATAATATATTATGATCAAGTAGGATTTATTCCAGGAATGCAGGGATGGTTCAATATTAGGAAAACTGTTAGTATACTCAATTATATCAATAACAAACCTTTCAGAAATCATATGATCATATCAATAGATGCTGAAAAAGCTTTTGAGAAAATACAGCATCCATTCCTATTAAAAACACTAGAGAGTGTAGAAATAAATGGACTGTTCCTTAAAATAATTAGCAGTATTTATCTGAAACCATCAACAAGAATTATATTCAATGGGGAGAGGCTAGAGGCATTCCCAATAAGATCAGGGGTCAAACCACTACTATTCAATATTGTATTAGAAATGTTAGCATCAGCAATTTGAGAAGAAAAAGAAATTGAAGGAATTAGAATTGGGAAGGAAGAGACAAAACTCTCACTCTTCACAGATGACATGATGGTCTACCTAGAGAATCCCAAGAAATCATCTAAAAAACTACTGGAAACAATTAGCAATTTTAGCAAAGTTGCAGGTTATAAAATAAACCCCCATAAATCCTCAACTTTTCTATATATGTCTAGCAAGAAACAGCAGGAAATGCTAGAAAGAGAAATCCCATTCAAAGTAACCTCAGACAGTGTAAAATATTTGGGAGTCTATTTGCCAAGACAGACTCAGAATCTTTTTGAAAACAATTATAAAACACTTCTCACACAAATTAAATCAGATTTAAATAACTGTGCAAATATTAACTGCTCATGGATAGGGAGAGCTAATATAAAAAAAATGACAATTCTACCAAAACTAAACTATCTGTTTAGTGCCCTACCAATCAAAATTCCAAAAAAATTACCTTAATGAGTAAGAAAAAATTGTCAGTAAATTCATATGGAGAAATAAAAAGTCAAGAATTGCCAGGAGCTTAATGAAAAAAATGCAAACGAAGGTAGCTTAGCACTACCCGATCTAAAATTATATTATAAAGCATCAGTCATCAAAACTGTTTGGTATTGGCTAAGAAATAGAGTGGTAGACCAGTGGAATAGACTAGCTGTAAAAGCAGGAGAGGATTATAGTAATCTGCTGTTTGATAAACCCAAACAGTCCGGCCACTGGGATAAAAACTCCCTCTTTGATAAAAACTGCTGGGATAATTGGAAGTTAGTATGGAAGAAACTTAGATTAGACCAACACCTCACACCCTTTACTAAGATAAGATCCAAGTGGTTACAGGACATAGACATAAAAAACAATACTATAAGCAAATTAGAAGATGAAGGACTAGTCTACCTGTCAGATCTATGGAAAGGGGAACAGTTTATGACTAAGGAAGAGTTGGAGAACATCACTAAAAACCAATTAGATGATTTCAATTACATTAAATTAAAAAGCTTTTGCACAGATAAAACCAGTGTAATCAAGATCAAAAGAAAAGTAGTAAATTGGGAAACAATCTTTACAATTAATGATTCTGACAAAGGACTCATTTCTAAAATATACAGAGAACTGAGTCAAATTTTAAAAAAGCCATTCCCCAATTGACAAATGGTCAAAGGATACACAAAGGCAATTTACAGATGAGAAGATCAAAGCAATCCACAGTCATATGAAAAAATGCTCTAAATCATTAATTATTAGAGAAATGCAAATTAAAGCTTCTCTGAGGTACCACCTCACACCTCTCAGATTGGCCAGTATGACCAGGAAGGATAATGATCATTGTTGGAAGGGATGTGGGAAATCTGGGACACTATTACACTTTTCGTGGAGCTGTGAACTCATCCAACACTTCTGGATAGCTATTTGGAACTATGCCCAAAGGGCAGCAAAAATGTGCATACCCTTTGACCCAGCAATACCACTACTGGGTCTATACCCTGAAGAGATGAGCAAAAAGGGTAAAAACATTACTTGTGCGAAAATATTTATAGCAGCCCTGTTAGTGGTGGCAAAAAATTAGAAATCCAGTAAATGTCCTTCAATTGGGGAACGGCTTAGCAAACTGTGGTATATGTATGTCATGGAACACTATTGTTCTATTAGAAACCAGGAGGGATGGGATTTCAGGGAAACCTGGAGGGATTTGCATGAACTGATACTGAGTGAGATGAGCAGAACCAGAATAACACTGTACACCCTAACAGCAACATGGGAGTGATGTTCAACCTTGAAGGACTTGCTCATTCCATCAGTGCAACAATTGGGAACAATTTTGGGCTGTCTGCAAAGGAGAGTACCATCTATATCCAGATAAGGAGCTGTGGAGTTTGAACAAAGTACAAGGACTATTTCCTTTAATTTGGAAAAAAAACAGATATCTTATTGTCTGATCTGGTTACCTCTGAGAATTCTGTTCTCTTTAAGGACATGATTTCTCTCTCATCACACCCAATTTGGATCAAGGTACAACATGGAAACAAAGTAAAGACTGAGGGAGTGCTATCTGTGGGGTGGGGTAGGGGAGGGAAGCAAGATTGGGGGAAAATTGTAAAACTCAAATAATAT
Organism: Macrotis lagotis; assembly: GCF_037893015.1. Classification (NCBI taxonomy): domain Eukaryota; kingdom Metazoa; phylum Chordata; class Mammalia; order Peramelemorphia; family Peramelidae; genus Macrotis; species Macrotis lagotis. The sequence continues at coordinate 143,792,468 of NC_133661.1, read as the reverse complement.
CTTTAATAAAAAAAAAATAAAAAAAGTGAAAATGGGGGGGCGGCTAGGTGGCGCAGTGGATAAAGCACCAGCCCTGGAGTCAGGAGTACCTGGGTTCAAATCTGGTCTCGGACACTTAATAATGACCTAGCTGTGTGGCCTTGGGCAAGCTACTTAACCCCATTTGCCTTGCAAAAAACTTAAAAAATATATACAGTTGTTCAAAAGTGAAAATGAAATTACTAATGAAACCATGAAAATGCTTGAAGACATCAACATTAAACATGTGAATGTTGACTATCAGTGTATTATTAAACAACTTTTTTTTCATTTTTTGTGAGACAATGGGTTAAGTGATTTGCCTAAGGTCTCGCAGTATCTTTGGATTAATTTTTTTCTGTAAAAAGCTATATGTAATATTCATGGTACAAGCTTTTTATGTTTTTGTATATAAAAATGTTCATGTTTGATAATATTAGTAAAATTCAAAATAAAAATAAACTAAAATTAT